>NC_045440.1:23673284-23762373 GCF_002776525.5 Piliocolobus tephrosceles | reverse complement strand
CCATTCTCCTGCCTCAGCCTCCTGAGTAGCTGGGACTACAGGCGCCTGCCACCTCGCCCGGCTAGTTTTTTTTTTGTATTTTTAGTAGAGATGGGGTTTCACTGTGTTAGCCAGGATGGTCTCGAACTCCTGACCTCGTGATCCACCCGTCTCGGCCTCCCAAAGTGCTGGGATTACAGGCTTGAGCCACCGCGCCCGGCCAATAAATAATCACTTTCTTTTTTTTTTTTTTTTTTTTTTCAATCAATGTTGACCAGGTTGGTCTCAAACATGTAGCCTCGTCTCCCCGAGTGCCAGGGCAACCGGCCTGAGCCACCACGGCTCCCTATCCCCTAATATTTCAAAGAATGTTTTCTTTATATACTTTCCTGTGACATAAATAGCAGGCAGATTGCTAGCTCCATTTTACAGATGAAAAATGTGGGGCTTAGAGAGCAAATGAAACAAAACATATTCTCCAGAGGCCCAGAACAGAGCTTTCTTCTGCTAAGCAACAGGGTCCCGCCAGCACAAACCAATCTTCCAGATAAAGAAATAAGAACCAGAAGAGAGAAAAGGGGAGCAAACCTTGCCCGGAAGACAGCATGTCATCTGCATCGCCCAGCCCTGCAGACCCTGGAGTTGTAACATTTATTCATAAATGTAGAACCTGTTTTGGCCAGACGGTATGGTCAGTGACTGTGCTACAAACAGGAGGAAAACTAACACAAAACTCAAAAGGATGTTTTGACCGTGCTATGCTTCTATCAATCAGCCAAGAACTTCCTTGCTGGAAATGAAGTATTCAAACTCCTAAATTTTCCCTTCTGTCTCCCAACCCTGCCACCTCTGGGGAGAGGCCACCGTGTGCTTGGGACAATTCACCTCCTATCCCCCCTCACTGGGCGACATTGAGTTAGAACTCCCTAACTTCTACCCCGCTCTATTCCGTTCTTTCTTAATAATGCACTCCAGCCGTTCTGTTTCAGGCTAGTATTTACGTGGCTGTGTGGGTTAGATCCAGGCCCAGCTATTACCAGTGAACGCGGTGACATTAATATGAGTAAATGCAGGAAAAGGGATGAAATAAAACATATCCTATTGAAGGAAATGAGCGCTCCTTAAGAAAGGAAAACACACATAGGAAAAGACACGGGCATATCAGAATACAAATAGGGCCCATGGGAACAGTGGATTCCACAGGCATGATGTTATTGAAGTATTTGATACTAGAGTAAGCACCTGCAGATATGAATTACATCCTTGTTCAGACCACTAACATTAGAGTACTGACATCTCAGGAAGCGCCTATGTTATATTTCAAATCCCCCTGCCTGCTGCATAAATATCCAATAAATCAATCAGTGATAAAGGACGCTAACTAAAAGGCTTATAAAGCTGAACAAGCTGCTTCTCCCTCCTCAGAGAGACTGCCATCCTTAATTTACTGGGGGTTTCCCTAGTCACTCACACTTCCAGCCTTGGGACACAGAGAAGGTGAGATGGGGGATTAACACCTTCAGTGCTGGGTTTGGGGAAGAGCAACAGGTTGGTCATCTGGGGATGTTTCCCCAAAGTGGGCAGCAGCTTTGAGGGGGCAGATAGAATTTCCTGGTGTCTTTCAGGAATTACGAAAACCCACCCTCCTCACCACCATCTTAACGGGGTTGCCATATTTATGAAATGAAAGAAAAACATTTCTTCCTCCTTGAGGAGAGACAGAATCATGGGCCATGTTCATTTTATTTGGTCATAATAACGTGTGTTTTATATATATTCAAGGCAGGTTTTCTAATAATTGTTTCGTAAGTGGAAAATCAGAGGCATAATAGAAATCTTCATGACTTTCCCAAGTAAATAAGAAACAACATGAAATCTCTAGTCAAACAGAATGGGTGATTAAAAAATTGATCTCTGACTGCACTCCAGCCTGGGCAACAGAACAAGACTCTGTCTCAAAAAAAAACAAAAAACCAAAAAACATTGATCCGTGACACATTTTTTAAAAAAACGAGAAAGAAAATGTGCCAACTGTAATAAAGATTATCTGTGGGTAGCAAAATTGGGAGAGTTTTGACTTCTTTCCTGCATTTCCCAAATATTCTACAACACTAGTGTGTTGGGGGCTTAATTTTGTGTGTTAACTTCAGTGGGCCCCACAGTGCCCAGATGTTTGGTTAAACATTATTCTGGGAGTGTCTGTGAAGGTGTTTTTGGATGTGATTAACATGTGAATGGGGTAGGCAGAGGAAAGCAGGTTGCCCTCATTCAATCCACTTAAAGGCCTGAATACAAGAAAAACCCTGGGTAAGAAGGAGTCTCTCTACCTCAACATCTTCAAGCTGGGACATCAATTTTCTCCTCCCTTCAGACTCACTTTGGAACGTGCACCATCGGCTCTTACGTGTCTCCACTTGCCAACTACAGATGTTGGAAATTCTCAGTGTCCCTAATCATGTAAGCTAATTCCTTATAATAAATCTCTTCATATGTTCATATCTCCTGTTGTTTCTGTTTCTCTGGAATCCATGGCATGCAGTTGTGCTCCATGTTCATTTTATTTGGTTATAATAACAGTATATTTTATATACTCAAGGCAGTTTTCTAATAATTATTTTTTCAGTGGAAAATCAGAGGCATATGGAAATATTTGTGACTTTCCCACAACTAGTTTCGCATTTACACATTTCCTACCAACTTTATTTCTATAATTAGAAAATCATTTTTAGGCTGGGCACAGTAGCTCCAACAGTAACCCTAGCACTTTGGAAAGCTAAGGTGAAGGATTGCTTGAGCCTGGGAGTTTGAGACCAGCCTCGGCAACATAGCAAGACCCAGTCTCTACAAAAAACAAACAAACAAAAATAGCCAGATATGGTGGCACATGCCTGTGTCCAACGTACTTGGGAGGTTGAGGTGGGAGCATTTTTTGAGCCCGGGAGGTTGAGGCTGCTGTGAGCCATGATCACACCACTGCACTCCAGCCTGGGTGACAGAGTGAAACCCTGTCTCAAGAAAAGAAAAAGAAAATAATTTTTAAAAATTAGCTACACAAATTTAAGAAGAACCATGTACTATGCAAAGAAAATCTGACAGAATTAATCCCACCGCAAACATTCATATTTCATTTCAGGTTTAACTTTGATATTTATTGTTACTGCATAAATCTTAAAGCACCTGGAGAGTATAAACATAAATATTATTTACAAAACATCACTCAAAGCCTTTACTGGTTTTGAGAGCATATTTTTTGTGTTTAAAAGTTTTGCATTGGATATGAAATCAGTTTTAATTATATACCAACATTATTTTTCTTTAGTTATTTTTAAATCAATAATAACAAAAGTCCCAGCTGTGTTCTTAAAACAGGTGGGTTTCAACAAAAATTTATGCACACTGCATGGTAGTAAGCTGCATGGAAAATAAAAATGACAATAATGAACATCTGTTTTAGGCCTACCAAGTATTGTATTAATTATTATCTTATCAATTATTTAATGATCATCTTATTTAGAGAACCCCGTGTCTCAGGTACCTCAGCTCCATTTTACAGTGGAGGAAGCAGCAGAGGGCAGAGGTTCCATGACTAGCCAAAGGTTACCTGGGCTAGCAGGTAGGAGCACTGGGGCTTCGATCCAGGCCTCTACTTCTAAATCTTAAGCTGTCTTCTATGGTGAGTGACCAGTCCCCCTGCCTGAAGAGCTTGCTGTCAAGATGAAATGAATATGCAGGAAACGCAGAAGAGTATATGATGACGCATTAGATCAGAGTGGTATTTTTATTGACTTTCATCAATTATAGCAAGTCTCATCTGACTTGCTCCATTTTGAAAACTCAAGTTCAAAGTTGGGAAATAACTCACCCACGTAGTTAGTGGCAGCTCCAGAAAGAGAATCCTGGACTGATGGCTTATGTTCCAAATGAGGCAGAAACACAGACAGAGCTGCAGCCCAAGGAGCTGTGTTGTGAGGAGGGCCAAGCAAAGGCCATCCCTGGCTCTGCCCAGATGTTCAGGAACAACAGAATGTAATGATTCAGGGGGGAAAAGTTTTTGTTTGATTGTTGACTTTTATTAAGTCTTTATGAAATCAGTGATTCTCTTCAGAGTCCTCAACATCACTGGGGGTTTGTTTTTTTTTTTTTTCTACATAGAATGCCAAGAACCGGATGTTCTTTAATAACTAACCTCTTACTCTGGATCATGCAGAATGGGACTGAGGGAGGGGGAGGGAAGGAGGATGGTGGGAAGAGTGGGGAATGATCAGGAAGGGAGAGAAAAAGCAATGAAGAAGGAAAAGAAAAAGAGAAAAATATCGGTTTTTTTGCCCGATTCAAATTTGTGTCTATTATAATTAGCCACTGTTCATGAGAATCTCCTAAGGGTCAGGGTCTATCCTAGGTACTTAACTTACATTATTTAAGTCTCACAAAAAAACCTTGAAAGGTAGGCGCTGTTGTTATTTCAGACAATGAATTTTAAATTAACTTGCTCAGGTCACACAGTTAAGTGGTGGAGCTGGGACCCCAATCAATCTGACCCCAGATCCCAAGTGCTGAACCTCTATAGAGAACTGTTTCCCCATTTCCAGGCTCCATAGGCAGAGGCCCCAAATATTCCCAGGTGCTCTCTCAACTTGGCCAAACAATCCTAACTGGTGGCTTCCAAGTTACTTGGAGTTCTTGGTTTTTTTGTTGTTGTTTTGTTTTGTTTTGTTTTTAAGACGGAGTCTTGCTCTGTAGCCCAGGCTGGAGTGCAGTGGCACCATCTTGGCTCACTGCAACCTCTGCTTCTTGGGTTCCAGTGATTCTCCTGCCTCAGCCTCCCGAGTAGCTATGACTACAGGTGCACGCCACCAGGCCCAGCTAATTTTTCTATTTTTTTAGTAGAGATGGGGTTTCACCATGTTGGCCAGGCTGGCCTTGAATTCCTGTCCACAAATGATCCACCCGCCTTGGCCTCCCAAAGTGCTGGATTACAGGCGTGAGCCACCGCGCCTGGCCGTAGTTCTTTAACTATTAAAGTGCATTGTCTGTAAATTAAGATTATTTTCCCACTGAATTTTAATGCAACTGATAACCAAGGCCACGGATTCAAGCACAGGATTTTATTTAAGTAGAATTAATACTGGTTATAAAAGGGATCTGCTAGAATTCTTCAGTACTAAAAATCTCTAGGACTTTTTATATAAAGATATCTAGGAAAGGATAGATATAAAAATATCTAGGAAAGGATCTTTCACCCCAATGCATTATGTTGTGTTTGTTGTTCTCTTTGCTTAGGCAGAAGACAATGGAGCCAAGCTACATTTAGCTAGTACATGAGAAAACAAGTTGACATCTCTCAATTGCTCCTAGAATCTCCGGGCAGAGCCAGAGGCTTGAAAAAAGATGACATGCCCAGGTTCTAAAGAGAAGTTTAACCATCCAAGCTATTAACAATATCCTCAGCATTTCCTGGGAAAATAAACCTTTGTTTTAAAAATAAACCTGACTAAAGGTACCTGAAGACAAAAGGCTTGGTTCTCAGCCAGCAGCAAAATGTGAAAAAGAATTACAATTATTTTGAAATGAAGTTCTGAAGAGCGCTTCAGAATTAGAAAGAACCATGAAAACCAAACTCCTGCAGCGCAGGCCACAGAAGTACGTGACAGTTTAGTGGCAACGAGCACACACTGGCTCAGGGGCCCCAGCAGAGCTCCTTCTTGTTTTCTTTAAAAGTTTTCTCTCTTGTTTTTTTTTTTAATTGAGATAGAGTCTTGCTCTGTTGCCAAGGCTGAAGTGTAGTGGCGCGATCTTGGCTCACTACAACCTCTGTTGCCCAGGTTCAAGCGATTCTCCTGCCTCAGCCTCCTGAGTATCTGGCATTACAGGCACCGGCCACCAATCCTGGCTAATTTTTCTATTTTTAGCAGAGACGGGGTTTCCCCATGTTGGCCAGGGAGCTGGTCTCGAACTCCTGACCTCAGGTAATCCACCCACCTCGGCCTCTCAAAGTGCTGGGATTACAGCATGAGCCACCGCGCCTGGCCAGTTTTCTCATTTTTATAGCAGCATGTAGTCGTCAGTCTATTAGACAAGAAAGAGCACCATTTTTACTCGAGTGAATTGGGTTCAAATCCCAGTTCACCACTTCACTGAAGTCCTTGGGGCAATTTACTGACTTCCTTGAGTCTTAGTTGCTATGTTCTGCAAAGTGGAGTTACTAATCTGCTGCTTCACTGGGCTGCTGAGAGAAGTCAACAGAATATTTTTCAGAGCATCTAGCACTATGCCAGGGACATAATAAGCATTCAGGAAACTTTACTTTGATCGTAATGTGAATCTGAGTTAGAGAAACACTGTGGAACTGCTTCAAGTACTTTCACTGTAATAACTGCAATAATTACAATACCTTAAAAAAGTAATCAGCTTAAGTAGGTTATCTCTTATTTTTAGGCAATATACACTGAAGCTTTTTTGTTTTGTTTTGTTTTGAGCTTCACTGTGTTGCCCAGGCTGGAGTACAATGATGGGATCTCAGCTCACTGCAACCTCTGCCTCTGGGTTCAAGTGATTCTTCTGCCTCAGCCACCCAAATAGCTGGGATTACAGGCATGTGCAACCATGCGTGGCTAATTTTTGTAGTTTTAGTAGAGATAGGGTTTCACCATTTTGCCCAGGCTGGTCTTGAACTCCTGACCTCAAGTGATCTGCTTGACTCAGTCTCCCAAAATGCTGGGATTACAGGCTTGAACCATCATGTCCAGCCTGAAGTATTTAGGGGTAAAGAAGGATCATGTCTACAACTTTACTTAAATTGCTCAGAAAAAAACCATATATTTAGCCAGATATATGGAGAGAAAGAGAGAAAGCAAATAAAGTAAAATGCTAATATTTGGGGAATCTTTTTGTACTATTTCTGTAACTTTTCTTGAAGGATAAAATTATGTCAAAATAAGTGGTAAAAAATTAATGTAACCTTATTGCATTCCCATCACATACCAAATACCAAATAAGGAACTTTACATACATTATCACCACATAATTCAACACCCTCAATAATTGTAAGAAAAAAATATTATGACTATCCTCATTTTACAGATGTGACAATTGAGATTCAGGGAAGTTAAATAAATTAGCAAACACCACAGTAACTGAGGCACTGAGATTTACACTTAGGTCTAACCTCAGATCCCACACTCTCAACCCACAGAAGTCCCATTGGTTACTACGTCAAAAGGATTAAGCAGGAAGTCCCAGCCAGAGGAAACGGGCAAGAGAAAGACATAAAACACATACAAATAGGAAAAGAAGAGGTCACACTCTCTTTCTTCACTGATGATATGATTCTATACCTAGAAAAACCTAAAGACTCCACCAAAAGTCTCTTGGAACTGATAAACGACTTCTGTAAAGTTTCAGGATACAAAAATCAGTGGCATTTCTACACACCAATAATGGTCAAACTCAGAGGCAAATCAAGAATGCAGTCCCATTTCCAACAGTCACACACGCACAAAAATAGAATATCTATGAATACATCTAACTAAGTAGGTGAAAGATCTCTACAAGGAGAACTACAAAACACTGCTGAAAGAAATCATAGATGACACAAACAAATGGAAAAATTCCATGCTCATGGATTAAAATAATCAATATCATTAAAGTGGCATACTACCCAAAGCAATCTATAGATTCAACACTATTCCTATCAAACTACCATTGTTACATTTCACATAACTAGAAAAGGCTATTCTAAAATTCACATGGAACCAAAAAAGAGCCCAAATAGTCAAAGCAATCCTAAGCAAAAAGAATAAAGTGGGAGGCATCACATTACCCAACTTCAATCTATAGTATAAGGTTACAGTAACCCAAACAGCATGGTACTGGTACAAAAACAGATACATAGACCAATGGAACAGAGTAGAGAACCCAGAAATAAAGCTGCATGCCTATGGACATCTGATCTTCGACAAAATTGACAAAAATAAGCAATGGAGAAAGGACTTCCTACTCAATAAATGATGCTGGGATAGCTGGCCAGCCATATGCAGAAGAACGAAACTGGAACCCTACTTTTCAGTGTATACAAAAATTAACTCAAGATGGATTAAAGATTTAAATGTAAGATCTCAGACTATAAGAATCCTATAAGAAAACTTACAAAACACCATTCTAGACATCAGCCTTGGCAACGAATTTATGACAAAGCCCCCTAAAGCAATTGTAACAAAAACAAAAACAGACAAGTCGGACCTAATTAAACTAAAGAGCTTCTGTACAGCAAAATAAACTATCAACAGAGTAAATAAACAACCTACAGAAAGGGAAAAAATATTCAGAAACCATGCAACCAACAAAGGTCTCATATCCAGAATCTATAAAGATCTTTTATTATATTTTAAATTCTGGGGTACATGTGCAGAACCAGCAGTTTTGTTACATAGGTATACATGTGCCATAGTGGTTTGCTGCAGCCATCAACCCAACATCTACATTAGGTATGTCTCCTAATGCTATCCCTCCTCTAGCCCCTCACCCCCTGACAGGCCCCAGTGTGTGATGTTCCCCTCCCAGTGTCCATGTGTTCTCATTGTTCAACTCCCACTTATGAGTGAGAACATGTGGTGTTTGGTTTTCTGTTCTTGTGTTAATTTGCTGAGAATAATGGTTTCCAGCTTCATCCATGTCCATGCAAAGGACATGAACTCATCCTTCTTAGTGGCTGCATAGTATTCCATGGTATATACATGCCACATTGTCTTTATCCAGTCTATCATTGATGGGCATTTGGGTTGGTTCCAAGTCTTTGCTATTGTTAACAGTGCCGCAATAAACATACATGTGCATGTGTTTTTACAGTAGAATGATTTCTAATCCCTTGGGTGTATAGCCAATAATGGGATTGCTGGGTCAAATGGTATTTCTAGTTCTAGATCCTTGAGAGGTCGCCATACTGTCTTCCACAATGGTTGACCTAATTTACACTCCCACCAACAGTGTAAAAGTGTTCCTATTTCTCTACATCCTCTCCAGCATCTGTTCTTTCCTGACTTTTTAATGATCGCCATTTGCCATTCTAACTGGTATCTCATTGTGGTTTTGATTTGCATTTCTCTAATGACCAGTGATGATGAGCTTTTTTTCATATGTTTGTTGGTCGCATAAATGTCTTCTCTTGAGAAGTGCCTGTTCATATCCTTTGCCCACTTTTTGATGTGGTTGTTTTATTCTTGTAAATTTGTTTAAGTTCCTTGTAGATTCTGGATATTAGCCCTTTGTCAGATGGATAGATTGCAAAAATTTTCTCCCATTCTGTAGGTTGCCTGTTCACTCTGATGATAGTTTCTTTTGCTATGCAGAAGCTCTTTAGTTTAATTAGATCCATTTGTCAATTTTGGCTTTTGTTGCCATTGCTTTTGGTGTTTTAGTCCTGAAGTCTTTGCCCATGCCTATGTCCTGAATGGTATAGCCTAGGTTTTCTTCTAGGGTTTTTATGATTTAGGTCTTATGTTTAAGTCTTTAATGCATCTTGAGTTAATTTTTGTATAAGGTGTAAGGAAGGGGTCAAGTTTCAGTTTTCTGCATATGGCTAGCCAGTTTTCCCAACACCATTTATTAAATAGGGAATCCTTTCCCCATTGCTTATGTCAGATTTGTCAAAGACCAGATGGTTGTAGATAAGTGGCATTATTTCTGAGGTCTCTGTTCTGTTCTGTTGGTCTATATATCTGTTTTGGTTACTGTATGTTACCTACTGTTTTGGTTATAGTTAACTATACTACTTGTAGTATAGTTTGAAGTCAGGTAGTGTGATGCCTCCAGCTTTTTTCTTTTTGCTTAGGATTCTGTTGGCTATGAGGGCTGTTTTTTGGTTCCATATGAAATTTAAAGTAGTCTCTTCTAATTCTGTGAAGAAAGTCAATGGTAGCTTGATGGAGATAGCATTGAATCTATAAATTACTTTGGGAAGTACGGCCATTTTCATGATATTGATTCTTCCTATCCATGAGCATGGAATATTTTTTCACTTGTTTGTGTCCTCTCTCATTTCCTTGAGCAGTGGTTTGTAGTTCTCCTTAAAGAGGTCCTTCACATTCCTTGTAAGTTGTATTCCTAGGTATTTTATTCTCTTTGTAGCAATTGTAAATGGGAGTTCATTCATGATTTGGCTCTCTGTTTGTCTGTTATTGGTTATAGGAATGCTTGTGATTTTTGCACATTGATTTTGTATCCTGAGACTTTGCTGAAGTTGCTTATCAGCTTAAGGAGATTTTGGGTTGAGACGATGGGGTTTTCTAAATATACAATCATGTCATCTGCAAACAGGGACAATTTGACTTCCTCTTTTCCTAATTGAATACTGTTTATTTCTTTCTCTTGTCTGATTGCCCTAGCCAGAACTTCCAATACTATGTTGAATAGGAGTGATGAGAGAGGGCATCCTTGTCTTGTGCTGGTTTTCAAAGGGAATGCTTCCAGCTTTTGCCCATTCAGTATGATATTGGCTGTGGGTCTATCACAAACAGCTCTTATTATTTTGAGATATGTTCCATCAATACCTAGTTTATTGTGAGTTTTTAGCATGAAGGGGTGTTAAATTTTATCGAAGGCCTTTTCTGCATCTGTTGAGATAATCATGCGATTTTTGTCATTGGTTCTGTTTATGTGATGGATTATGTTTATTGATTTGTGTATGTTGAACCAGCCTTGCTTCCCAGGGATGAAGCCAACTTGGTGGATAAGCTTTTTGATGTGCTGCTGGATTTAGTTTGCCAGTATTTGATTGAGGCTTTTCGCATTGATGTTCATCAGGGATGTTGGCCTGAGATTTTGTTGTTGTTGTGTCTCTGCCAGGTTTTGGTATCAGGATGATGCTGGCCTCAAAAATGAGTTAGGGAGGAGTCCCTCTTTTTCTATTGTTTGGAATAGTTTTAGAAGGAATGATACCAGCCTCTTTGTACCTCTGGTAGAATTCAGTTGTGAATCTGTCTGGTCCTGGGCTTTTTTTTCTTTTTTGGTTGGTAGGCTATTAATTACTGCCTCAATTTCAGAACTTGTTATTGGTCTATTCAGTGATTTGAATTATTCCTGGTTTAGTCTTGGGATATTGTATGTGTATAGGAATTTATCCATTTCTTCTAGATTTTCTAGTTTATTTGCGTAGAGGTGTTTATAGTATTCTCTGATGGTAGTTTGTACTTCTGTGGGATCAGTGGTAATATCCCCCTTGTCATTTTTTATTGTGTCTATTTGATTCTTCTCTCTTTTCTTCTTTATTAATCTGGCTAGTGGTCTATTGTGTTAATGTTTTCAAAAAACCAGCTCCTGGATTCACTGATTTTTTTGAAGGGTTTTTTTCTATCTCTATCTCCTTCAGTTCTGCTCTTAGTTATTTCTTGTCTTCTGCTAGCTTTTGAATTTGTTTGCTCTTGCTTCTCTAGTTCTTTTTTTTTTTTTCTTTTGAGTCTCGCTCTGTTGCCCAGGCTGGAGTGCAGTGGCATGGTCTCAGTTCACTGCAAGCTCTGCCTCTTGTGTTCTCACCATTCTCCTTCCTCAGCCTCCCGAATAGCTGGGACTACAGGTGCCCACCACCACTTCCAGCTAATTTTTTGTATTTTTAGTACAGATAGGGTTTCACCATGTTAGCCAGGATGGTCTTGATCTCCTGACCTTGTGATCCGCCCACCTTGACCTCCCAAAATTCTGGGATTACAGGCGTGAGCTGCTGCACCTGGCCTGCTTCTTTAGTTCTTTTAATTGTGATATTAGGGTGTCGATTTTATCTTTCCTGCTTTCTCCTGTGGGCATTTAGTGCTATAAGTTTCCCTCTAAACACTACTTTAGTTGTTTCCCAGAGATTCTGATACATTGTGTCTTTCTTCTCATTGGTTTCAAAGAACTTATTTATTTCTGCCTTAATTTTGTTATTTACCCACTAGTCATTCAGGAGCAGGTTGTTCAGTTTCCATGTAGTTGTGTGGTTTTGAGTGAGTTTCTTAATCCTGAGTTCTAATTTGATTGTGCTGTGGTCTGAGAGACTGTTTGATTTCCATTCTCTTGCATTTGCTGAGGAGTGTTTCACTTCCAACTGTGTGGTCAATTTTAGAATAAGTGTGATGTGATGATGAGAAGAACGTGTATTCTGTTGATTTGGGGTGGAGAGTTCTGTAGATGGCTATTAGGTCCGCTTGGTCCAGAGCTGAGTTCAAGTCCTGAATATCTTTGTTAATTTTCTGTCTCGTTGATCTAATATTGACAGTGGGGTGTTGAAGTCTCCCACTATTATTGTGTGGGAGTCCACGTCTCTTTGTAGGTCTCTAACGACTTGCTTCATGAATCTGGGTGCTCCTATATTGGGTGCATATATATTTAGGATAGTTAGCTCTTCTTGTTGCATTGGTCCCTTTACCATTATGTTTACCATTATGTAATGTCCTTCTTTGTCTTATTTTAAATCTTTGTTGGTTTAAAGTCTGTTTTATCAGAGACTAGGATTGCAATCCCTGCTTTTTTTCATTTTTTGGTTTCCATTTGCTTGGTAAATATTCCTGCATCCCTTTATTTTGACCCTATTTGTGTCTTTTCACATGAGATGGGTCTCCTGAATACAGCACACCAATGGGTCTTGAGTCTTTATCCAATTTGCCAGTCTGTGTCTTTTAACTGAGGCAGTTAGCCTGTTTACATTTAAGGTTAATATTGTTATGTGTGAATTTGATCCTGTCATTATCATGCTAATTGGTTATTTTGCCCATTAGTTAATGCAGTTTCTTCATAGTGTTGATGGTCTGTACAATTTGGTATGTTTTTGCAGTGGCTGGTACCGGTTTTTCTTTTCCATATTTAGTGCTTCCTTCAGGAGCTCTTGTAAGGCAGGCCTGGTGGTGACAAAATCCCTCAGCATTTGCTTGTCTGTAAAGGATTTTATTTCTCCTTCACTTATGAAGCTTAGTTTGGCTGGATATGAAATACTGGGTTGAAAATTCTTTTCTTTATGAATGTTGAATATTGGCCCCCACTCTCTTTTGGCTTGTAGGGTTTCTGCAGGGAGATCTGCTGTTAGTCTGATGGGCTTCCCTTTGTGGGTAATCCGACCTTTCTCTTTGGCTGCCCTTAACATTTTTTCCTTCATTTCCACCTCGGTGAATCTGACAATTATGTCTCTTGGGGTTGCTCTTCTCGAGGAGTATCTTTGTGGTGTTCTCTGTATTTCCTGAATTTGAATGTTGGCCTGTCTTGCTAAGCTGGGGAAGTTTTCCTGTTTAACATCCTGAAGAGTGTTTTCCAACTTGGTTCCATTCTCCCCATCACTTTCAGATGCAATCAAACATAGGTTTGGTCTTTTCACATAGTCCCATATTTCTTGGAGGCTTTTCTCATTCCTTTTCATTCTTTTTTCTCTAATCTTGTCTTCACACTTTATTTCATTAAGTTGATCTTTAATCTCTGATATCGTTTCTTCCACTTGATTGACTTGGCTATTGATACTTGTGTATGCTTCACGAAGTTCTCACGCAGTGTTTTTCAGCTCCATCAGGTCATTTACATTCCTCTCTAAACTGGCTATTCTCGTTAGCAATTCCTGTACTCTTTTTCAAGGTTCTTAGCTTCCTTGCATTGGATTAGAATATGCTTCTTTAGTTTGGAGGAGTTTGTTATTAATCACCTTCTGAAGCCTACTTCTGCCAATTTGTCAAACTCATTCTCTGTCCCAATTTTGTTCCCTTGCTGTAGAGGAGCTGTGATCCTTTGGAGGAGAAGAGGCGGTCTGGTTTTTGGAATTTTCAGCCTTTGTGTGCTGGTTTTTCCTCATCTTCATGGATTATCTACCTTTGGTCTTTTATGTTGGTGACCTTCGGATGGGGTTTTTGAGTGGATGTCCTTTTTGTTGATGTTGATGCTATTCCTTTCTGTTTGTTAGTTTTCCTTCTAACAGTCAGGCCCCTCTGCTGCAGTTCTGCTGGAGTTTGCTTGATATCTACTCCAGACCCTGTTTGCATGGGTATCACCAGCAAAAGTTGCAGAACAGCAAAGATTGCTGCCTGTTCCTTCCTCTGGAAGCTTGGTCCCAGAGGGCCACTTGCCAGATGCTGCCCAGAGTGCTCCTGTATGAGGTGTCCATCAACGCCTGCTGGAAGGTGTCTCCCAGTCAGGATGAATGGGGGTCATGGACCCTTTTGAGAAGGCAGTCTGTCCCTTAGCAGAGCTTGAGTGCTATGCTGGGAGATTCACTGCTCTCTTCAGAGCTGGCAGGCAGGAACATTTAAGTCTGCTGAAGCTCCGCCCACAGTCGTCCCTTCTCCCAGGTGCTCTGTCCCAGGGAGATAGGAGTTTTATTTATAAGCCCCTGACTGGGGCTGCTGCCGTTCTTTCAGCGATGCCCTGCCCAGAGAGAAGGAATCTACAGAGGCAGTCTGGCTACAGTGGCTTTGCAGCACTGGGGTGGACTCCACCCAGTTTGAACTTCCAGGCAGCTTTGTTTACACTGTGAGGAGAAAACCACCTATACAAGCCTCAGTAATGGCAGACGCCCCTTCCCCTACCAAGCTCAAGCATCCCAGGTTGACTTCAGACTGCTGTGCTGGCAGCAAGAATTTCAAGCCAGTGGATCTTAGCTTGCTGGGCTCCATAGGGGTGGGATCCGCTGAGTAAGACCACTTGGCTCCCTGGCTTCAGCCCTCTTTCCAGGGGAGTGAATGGTTCTAACTTGCTGGCATTCCAGGTGCCACTGGGGTACAAAAAAAAACAAAAACAAAAACTCCTGCAGCTAGCTCGGTGTCTGCCCAAACAGCTGCCCAGTTTTGTGCTTGAAACCCAGGACCCTGGTGGTATAGGCACCCGAGGGAATCTCCTGGTCTGTGGGTTTCGAAGACCATGGGAAGAGCAGAGTATCTGGGCCTGAGTGCACTGTTCCTCACGGCACAGTCCCTCACTGCTTCCTTTGGCTAGGGGAGGGAGGTCCACGACCCTGTGCACTTCCCAGGTGAGGTAATGCTGCTCCCTGCTTTGGCTCACCCTCCATGGGCTACACCCACTATCTAACCAGTCCCAATGAGACGAACCTCAGTTGGAAATGCAGAAATCACCTGCCTTCTACACTGATCTCGCTGGCAGCTGCAGACCGGAGCTGTTCCTGTTCAGCTATCTTACCAGCCATTAGCTCATTTTGTAATTGTATATAATGGTCAAGTACTGCAAATTCAAACTACAAGTACAAAACAATATATCCTGAAACTTTATAATTTGACGTGTTACTGTCACAGGAACATTTGCAAGTGAAATGGGGTATAAGTGAAATAAAAGTTTTTATTCATTTATTTATTTTATATTTTATATTTATTTATTTTGAGATGGAGTCTCACTCTGTCGCCCAGGCTGGAGTGCAGTGGTGCGATCTCGGTTCACTGCAAGCTCTGCCTCCCGGGTTCAAGCCATTCTCCTGCCTCAGCCTCCCGAGTAGCTGGGACTACAGGTGCCCGCCACCACATCTGGCTAATTTTTTTTTGGATTTTAATAGAGATGGGGTTTCACCATGTTAGCCAGGATGGTTTCGATCTCCGGACCTTGTGATCCGCCTGCCTCAGCCTCCCAAAGTGCTGGGATTACAGGTGTGAGCCACCGTGCCTGGTCATTGATTTATTTGTATATCGACTGATTGATTGATTGGCAAGGTCTTCTCTGTTGCCCAGGTTGGAGTGTAGTGGTGCAATCAGCTCACTGCAGCCTGGAACTGCCAGGCTCAAGTCATCTTCCCACCTCAGCCTCCAGAATAGCTAGGACTACAGGTGCACGCCACCATGCCCAGCTAATTTTTGTATTTTTCATAGAGATAGGGTCTCACTATGTTGTCCAAGCTGGTCTTGAGCTCCTGGGCTCAAGTGATACTCCTGCCTTGGCCTCCCAAAATTTTGGGATTATAGGCATGAACCACCACACTCAGCCAAGATACACTTTTCAAATGATTGATTCTTTGAAAAAGCTATTGGGGAAAGGAGGGTAGCTTTCACCAAATTTGGAAGCTAACTCCTACAGGAGGGGATTCCCATTCTCTCCCCCAAATTTCTATGTAGAACTAGAGCAAGAAGCTAGAGAAATCCCTTAACAAGTCTCATAACTTCAGTGTGCCAACTAAAATTATGCTCTACTTACCATCTGGTAATTAGTTATCACTTAATAAACATTTATTTTGGCACCTGCTGTCCTAAGCCCCCAAAACAGGACCTGTGCCAGTTTCCCCTCCAGACTTCCAAACAAAAATGCCAACGGCTGCCCAGAGTACAGACCTGTCTCTTCCTGGAATTAAGGTGCCCAGGATGGAGGGAGGGCTGTTAAACTTGGATTATCCCTACAAGTGTCCTAAGAACAGGGTAAGACTTCCTGACAGAAGCTGGTCTTTTACCAGACTCTAGAGAGAACTTCCTGGCCATCTTCCTGCCCTTTGCTGACACACACACCTAACCTCTCCTGATAAGCCACAGGTAGACACACTTTGGGTGTGAAATTGATTTAATAGTCCCAGAGACTAAACACAGAAATTGACTCTTCTGGTCTTATTTTATTTTTTGAGACGGAGTCTCACTCTGTCACCCAGGCTGGAGTGCAGTGGCACAATCTCAGCTCACTGCAACCTCCCCTTCTCAGGTTCAAGAGATTGTCCTGCCTCAGCTTCCTGAGCAGCTGGGATTACAGGTGTGCGCCACCACGCCCAGCTAATTTTTGTATTTTTAGTAGAGATGGGGTTTCACCATGTTGGCAAGGCTGGTCTTGAACTCCTGACGTCAGGGGATACTCCCACCTCAGCTTCCCAAAGTGCTGAGATTACAGGCGTGAGCCACCGAGCCTGGCCAACCCTTCTGGTCTTAACGTTTAAAACATATATTTGTTCTATCGGAGTTCCTTCCTTAGGAAGTCACCTTCAGGCTTCTCAAAAAAGTATCAAAGAAGTGAAACTCATCAGATCACCACATCTACACAATGAGATGCTGGACCCCTCATTCATCCTGATTGCTTCCTTGCCCCTCCCTAGTTCCTGTTTTCTTACATATTGTTTCATTTCTTCCCAGCTATATAAACCCTTAGTTTTAGGCTGGTCAGGGAGATGGATTTGAGACTGAGCTCCCATTTCCTTGGCTGCAGCACCGATTAAAGCCTTCTTCCTTGGCAACAATCATCTCAGTGATTGGCTTTTAGTGCAAGTGAGTAGAAAGACCTAGATTGTACCCCTGGAGTTTCGGTAACATGGTGAAAAGACCCATGGATGGTATTTGATTTCCATGGCTAGGGACAAGCTAGAACAAGGCTATGGATAGGCTGATGTAAATTTTTAGCCGAAACTAGTGTAATAGAGGATGACACAAAAAATGACCTCGCTGGATCCACATAACCTCCTCACAATGTGATCAAGACAAATCTAAATTAGGAGTAAGGAGTGCAGTGGGCTCTGCGGTAGTTGACATGTGTGTACTAACGGGATGGATTCCTTTGGAAGAAATGCAGATGAGGCTATGGCTTAAAGACAGGAGAGTAAGACTGGAAGGGAAAACACACCCTTCTGATGGAGCCAAGATGTGGTCATTGTATCTCCAATCACGTGGTGAGGGCGGCTCTCCATTTCTGAGGACACTGGCATATCTTGCACAAAACTCTTATCTTTCTGGATGAGACTCTGTTCTCCTCTTTCACAGCCCCCAAATTGTTGCCTCTCAAGGTACAGCATTTTCATCAAAGGAGAATGAACTTGAGGGGAAGACAGACTCCTAATTCCAGCTCAGCCACCGACCAGCTCTGAGACCTTGGGCAGATCACATGACCTCTTAAATGTCTCAGTTTCCAGCTGGGTGTAGTGGCTCATGCCTTTAGTCCCACTTTGGAAGGCTAAGGCAGGAGAATTGTTTGAGGGCAGGAGTTTGAGATCAGCTTGGGCAACAGAGCAAGACCCCATCTCTACAAAAAATTTTTAAAAAGCTAGCTGGGTATGGTGGCACATGCCTGTGGTACTAGCTACCTGGGAGGCTGAGGCAGGAGGAACATTTGAGTCCAGGAGTTTAAGGCTACAGTGAGCTATGATCCTGCCACTGCCCTCTAGCCTGAGCAACAGAGACCCTGTCTCTTAAAAAAAAAAAACAAACAAACAAACAAAAAAACAGCCTCAGCTCCTTATCAGTAATGTAGGTGTGATAATGAAGTCACATAAAATGAGGCATGTGGAAGAACACCTGCTGCAGTGACAACACTGCAGATGAACAAGATAATGCAATATTTTTCATCTTTTGGTTACGCTGTGATCAAGGGAATAGGTATCTATACCTATAGCAAGGTGTAGGATGCTGGGCTGACGAAAACAAATACAGAATATCTGTTGTTATTTTCAGAGGTCCCATAAAGCAGGCATTACTAATATTCCCATTTTGCAGATGAAGTAACTGAGACTCACACCTTTGCGGTTTTAAGCACTTTACTTTTTAAAACTGATTTTGAAATAATGATGGATTCACAGGAAGTTGCAAACATAGCAGAGGCCCCATGTACCCTTCATCCGATTTCCTCCATCATTGCATCTCCCCTGACTAGAGTCCAACAGCGACTTTGCCATTTCCTCACCTGCACACCTCAGAAAAGGAGCTGGTCTCCCGGAAGCTGACTCAGGAGCCTGGCTGGAGCCACTGGAGGGATTTTATTAGGACAGAGGTATAGATTTCAGTGAGCTGGGGAGCTGTGCTAGTATTCCCCTTGGAGATTTATAAGACAAGACAACGCTGAGACTGGCCAACATTGTGAGAATGCTCCTGCCTCCAAGAAGGAAACTGGCCCTACCAATTCAACGATCCTGCCAAAGGAGACAGCTAACTTGCTCCCTGGCCCTCCAATCTGTTAGCCAGGCACTGGACACCAGCAAGCTGCCAGTCACTAGATGGGCATTTGGCGATGAAAGGTTCATCACTTTCATTGCTTAGGCCCTCCTGCTTCTCAGCACTTTCCTCCAAGTGACCACTATCCGCCGCCAGCAGATGCATACAGCCAGTTCTCCTGGGTCTCTTCTCCACTCCAGCTTGTGAACTTGGAAAAGCAAACAGCTCCCACATTTCTTACTGCACTGTTTATTAGATGGGAGTTATTTCATCAGTCATTAACATCTTTCCCTGAGAACCAGTTCCCAAGAAAGAGGAATTCGAGCCTCTTCTCCAGCATGGATGTTGCATATGGAGCCATGCTATCTGCACCACCTTGGTGATCCCTTCCAAATATTTCACAAGTGTTGCTCCTTTCCTGACGACCATGATGCCACAGCAACCCCCTTCCCTTCTCCCTACTCATTTGGGGGACGGGGACACTCTTTTGCGGCTGCTGCGTCCCAACCTGTCCTGGGGCCTGGTGTCGTGCCCCGGCTCCTGAAACTGAGGAAGGGAGGGTAATAGCAAAAAACAAAGAATACTTGTATTCCTTAAAAAAATAAAGGAGAAATGTTCTCTTTGACCCCCAGTAAAACAAAAACCCTTACAGAAAAAAAGCACCCTGCTCAGCTGCAAGAAGGTGAAAGTTTAAATGTGGACAGAGTAGTAATATATAAGCAGTTTTTTAGTTTTCTGATGGGAATACTTAACAACCTAAGTATGTTTCCCCAGGAGGTCATCTATTATATTTTGTCCAATTTCTTCCTCCAAGAACTGAATCAATTCATGATGTAATGCCCAAGGGAGAACAATCTTCTGGAAACAGAGTATCTTTCTGGGGACAAGGTTGAGGAAAACATCTTAATATTGTTACAGCTTTTGGCCCGGTGGAAACAGGCTTTGCTTGTGGATGGTAGAGCGAGAGGGAAAGGCAGGGAAAGTCAAAGGGACACAGGCCTCACAAGTGCCGGGGATATGGCTAGGGCTGTTTCCCTCTCTTGGAGAAACAGAGGGTAGAGATCCACCCAGACATTTTTAGGACAGCTCTAGGGCACTGGGCACAAACCTTAGGGACTGAACTGAAAATGCTCCTTAGACACAGTGCTGACTTCTAGGTTATTCACTTTTTTAGAGACAGGATATTGCTCTCTTGCCCAGGCTGGAGTGCAGTGGTGCAATCATAGCTCACTGCAGCCTCCAACTCCTGGGCTCAGGGATCCTTCTGCCTCAGCCTCCCAAGTATCTGAAACTACAGAGTGTGCCATCACATCTGGCCTATTTTTGTATTTTTACTGGAGACGAGATTTTGGCATGTTGCTCAGGCTGGTCTCAAACTCCTGGCCTCAAGTGATCCTCTTGCCTCAGCCTCTCAGATTGCTGGGATTAAGACAGGCATGAGCCACTGTGCCTGGCCGGCTTCTGCTTTAAACAGGGCTGCTTCTGTCTTCTTCCTGCTCCCAACCCCTCCCACACCCCAAATACGAAAAGAAAATGTAAGTCAACATTCATCATTCAGTTAATTTTAAGAAAATAGATGCAACTTTGGATTATTTCTGAAATTCTGGATGGCTTCAAATCTCTGCTGTGGGCCACTTTCACCAGATTCCCAACTAAAATTTTAAAGACTAGCCAACAGGAATCCAAATGGCCTGACATCCTCAAGCATGGGAAGGGGAGGCAGCTGCAAGATGGAGGCCGCAGCTGAGGCAGGGAAATAAACCACAAGCTGAGGGTCACAGGCCTCCAGCCTTTCCCAGCCTTGCGGTGGTCGGCTCCTCCACGCGCTTCCCTCTGGCTGTCTCATTCATAACAATGGAAGCAATAGCACATCTCCCTCTGTGCTTCCAGAGGCAGGAAGATCTGACAATACCTTAGAAGGATGTTTTATATGTTTTACTACAGTGTGAGCTGCAAAACAAAACAAAATAAAACAAAAAAGTTGGGGGGAGGACAAAGTCTAGATTAAGCATTTTAAGGGGGGCAGGATATTTATTTAAAGAAAAGCCAGTTGTTTCTCTCTAAGGGGAAAGAAAGCCACAGTGCGGACAAGAGTCTTCAACTTGACTGGAGAAGGTAAATTGTTTTTAAACCCACAAATTTCATTTAGGTTTAAAGGGATCCCTTCAGCTGTCACAGGGTTAAAAAATAGTAAGGCAGAACTTGGATAAACCAAAGTGTTAAATTAGTACTTTTACCCAAAGAAAGAACTCTATGGCCTACCACATTTAAGTTTGAAGACTACGAACTTAAAGCAACACTTACAAGTTGGAAAGGGTTTTCCCCTCCGCAAGACTCTAGTGCCTCCTCCTCACATTTACATTCACCTCTTAACAGCCTGAGCCAAGGATCTTGGCAATACCCACGTACCCACTCGTGACAAACTACAAAACACTCAACATGCACTGCTTGAAACTCTTTATATGCCCAGGATGTGCCAGTCGGGCTGGTTTACAGGAATATAATTGGACCTCGCAGTGCTTGGGAAGAGGTTACCTTTCCACTGCTATGCAGTGCTTCTGAGATGCAAGACGTGGGTCGTTTCATCTGCTGCGTTTTTTCGACGGAAAAGTAGCAGCCAGCGAATTTCCACTTATTTTCACTCACACAGATGTCTAACATTGCTCAGCAAAACTTAAATGAAGGCTAGAATTTTATATTTCAAAGGGATGACCAATGGTGAAGTCTTTGCCACTATTATGCGAGGCAGGCTGCCTGGCTTACAATTTGTTTCCTGTATTTCTTGGTTAAGACACAAACCGAGCCAGCTGGTTATAGGCAACCATAAATTCAAAGTTATTATTGTGACCAATAATAAATATATTTTGTCAGGGTCATGAAGCACAATGGCACATTACAAAATGATTCATCTTGATGGTGCAGAATATATTCTCCCCACAGATCCAAAGCAGGGAATACTTAACAGCCTAAGTGTGGGGGTGGGGGGGTTGGAGTCAGTAAACAACGCTGAGGGTTGCGTCATAAAGGAGCCATTGATGCTTCCTAGAGTGGAGGCCTTGGGGACAGTAGAAGGCTACTGTCAAGGGGGTTTTGGTGCATATTTGCTGGGTCTGATATTCCTAGAATTCTGAGATTCTTAGTGGTCTCTAAATGTTTAAATACTTAAATTCAAGCATTTATCACTCTTTGGGGACCCCCATAGACTTTATTTACATTTGGAGTTATTATTATCAGAGAGTTCATTTAAAAAATATTCACAAAAAGTAGTCTATTTAAAAGTATTACCACAAATGCAATTCCTTAAGACAAATCTCCGACTCTTAAGAAAGAATGCCACCTGCAAGCTGTAAATATGTGCATTAATTTTTCCCCATAGTATTTGCTTTGGCTGTGACCTATCCTAATACTCAGTCGAACAAGGGCTAAAAATTGTCAAACCGAATTCTTGCTTGAGAGCTGAACTCTAACTACAGCCAGTTTGAGAGAAACACACATCCAGGTTTAGGGAATATGTTTTGTTTGTTTTGGCTATGACATAGGGCAGAACAGTTTCCATCCCTTCAAATGCATTCAAGAGAGTTTGAAATATTGCACAATAAAAGTCATTCATTATATCTGTCTCCTTTCCCTTCCAAAAACAAAAATGGCTGCCCAGTTCCAAATCTACACAGGGGGCAGGAAGAAGGGAGGCAGAGGGTCACTGGAAATCACCCAAGACTAACATCAGGTTTTTCAGGTTTGAGTTAGAGAATACTTCTGAAATCTTCATTCCCAGCATTTACTTAAAACAAGAAAAGACAAGACTGGCTGCTTTATTGATTATTGCTCTGTTGTGAACAATTAGAAAATGGACATACTGTATTGTACAAACATTAGGCAGATAATCTTACATTTTACATTCGAGTGCTTGGCATCCAAACTAAATGTACTTGAACTGAAAAAGTCCTATTTTACTCATCTTCTCTATAACGTTTCAACTGTTTGACCCCCATTTTATACTGAAAAATTATTCCCATGTTTGAATCAGACATAGGGATGAACCTATTTTTGAAAGCACCTGCTACTTAGCAGTTACGTGATGTGAAAAAAGAAGAAGAAATTGACATTTACTTCCTTGTTTACCAACAAGGACCTGGGATATCAGAACACTGGGAATGCAGTTTGCTTTTCAAAAGCAAAAGAAATGCCAGTATCAGATCACTGTATTTGACATTATGAAATATTATCAAAGTGGAAGAATTTTTAAAGCAAACTTTAAGACAGTAAAAAGACCATGAGAATAAATTATTAGATATAGCAAATATATGTTACCTTTAAATTCTGAGCTTAAAAATTCACATATACACTTACAAATTTGGAACTTTAAAAACTTAGATAATTTGACATTTCTTCAATTACATCTAAAACCAAAATGTCAGCTGTTTGCATCCCTGAATGAAACTTTTTATCACAGAACATAAATCAAGCTAGTCAATTAGTATGCCTAGGATAAATGAGAAAAAAGAAAGTCAGCTCTCCAGGTGGTCACCGGAAATTTTGTGATGAAATCCCAACCTGCCTTTTAGAAAATGCAAACCTGTATTCTTCTTTAATGTAAATGCTCCTTTATTTTCTCTTTTCATGTAAGAGATACAACACTTAAAAAGTATCAAAAAATAAAAGCAGTTTCAGAAAATATTTGCTTCTCAATTTCTTAGAAATTTCTAAAAACCTTTCTAATAAATCTTTAAGGTCACATCAAAAATCAGACTAAGTATGATCTTGGTTGAAGATGTGGAACAAATCTTCAACTGATATGTATCAGTTGAAAGACAGTAATTACTTACCTTCTCATTTAGCTATGTTACTTGCAGTCTAACACAATTTCATAAACAGAAAAGCATCAAAGAATGTGCAAAAATGAACACACCTGCACAATATTAGACAAACTTGAAACTATTAGTACATTAGTAATTAACCCATTCTAGAGCTAAGTCAAGGCTATGTAATAATCTTCAAATAAATTTAAGACACCTCGAAAGGGGGATGTACACTTATTTGCTGTAATTTAATCTCAATTCCACTCACTTGGTCGAGGACTTCAAACCCAGAGTGAAACCCTTTAGACACGCTACAAAGAAACCCAATAGTATGAGCCACAAACGCCTAAGCAATTGAGAACAGAGCAGGTTTCTTTAAAATTTTAGGTACAATTCACAACTTGTAGTCTAATTTCAAATCCATGCTTTTCCAGATGTATTTATAGGTTAGATTTTAATGAAAGTTAATAAATACTTACAAGAAAAACATGAGATGAAGCTGGCCTGTATCATCTAGTCTCAGTTTAATGATGAAATTATTGAATAATTAATTGAATAATAATCAAAGGAGATTTGGAATAGGATGTGCCTTTTGGGTCCCCACTCCTCTAAAACTCCTATTAGTGAATTTGGTTCAAGCATCACTTATTCTGGAAAGAAACTAAACTTGCGTGATCGAAAGTTGATGCCCCATGGAGGGTTGACAGGTTGGGGTATTTCTTTTTTATCATACCCTGTAATGTATTTTGTAATGTAATTTTGATCCCTTATAGAAAGAAAACTAAGCATCTTGAAAGTAATTATATTTAGAAATTAATGCCTGGCACAGTTGTTGAATAAATGGCTGGCAAATTATTTTATTAACGAGTCCATAATCTGCCTACCTAGAATGAGCTGGTGCAGGAAATTTTCCTACATTAGGAACTAATTCTCAAATGCTAAGGTTACTAAGGACAGTGACATTTATTCATTATTTATTTATTTGAGACAGGGTCTCACTCTGTCATTCAGGATGGAGTACAGGGGCATGAACATGGCTTATTGAAGCCTCAACCTCCTGGGCTCAAACGATCCTCCTGCCTCAGCCTCCAGAGTAGCTGAAACCAACCATGCCCAGTTAATTAATTAATTTTTTTTTTTTGGTAGAGGTAGGGTCTTATTGTGTTGCCCAGGCTGGTCTCAAACTCCTGGGCTCAAGCCATCCTCCTGCCTTGGCCTCCCAAAGTGCTGGGATTACAAGTGTGAGCTACCATGCCTGGCTAATTTTTATACTAAACCAAACTATAATAAAAACTTCAGTTTATGAAAAGAAATGAGTCATGCTTATTAATTTTTAGCAAATTGAATTTTGAATCTTATTTTAATTTACCTTATTTTCTTACTGCTCTACAGAGTAGAGTCCAAAGAGAATTATTTCTTGATGAATGAATCTTTCAGTGACTTAGGGTCAAATTATAAATCATAAACTGTAGTAAACTAGTCTCTAGAGGACTAGGCTGAATGCAGAGGCGCCCAGATCAGTTAGTTTCCTTGCTGTGTCTCTGATAGCCTGTCATTGCTGGCTTGGCTTCTTGCACCCAAATGGTACTACAAGTCTGGGTATATAACTGAAGGCCCCAGACAGATGTGGTTGGCCAACCTTTTGCTTCTTCTGGCCTCCTCTCTACTCTCCAAAAAAAACTTAAACTATGATTTTAAAAAATCCAAAACTTTCTCATATACTTGTGGTGGCATGATATTGATAGAACAGACATATAGATAAACAGAATAATGTCCAAAAATAGATATACACATATAAGGTCAAATAATTTTAACAGAGGTGCCAATGTAATTCAATGAGAAATGGTTAATCTTTTCAACAAATGATGTTGAATGATTTTCATTAAAAATTAAAAACCCGGCCGGGTATGGTGGCTCACGCCTGTAATCCCAGCACTTTGGGAGGCCAAGGCAGGTGGATCACGAGGTCAGGAGATCGAGGCCATCCTGGCTGACACGGTGAAACCCCATCTCTAATAAAAAAAAATACAAAAAATTAGTCGGGTGCAGTGGCGGGTGCCTGTAGTCCCAGCTACTCCGGAGGCTGAGGCAGGAGAATGGCGTGAAGCTGGGAGATGGAGTGTGCAGTGAGCCGAGATCGTGCCACCGCACTCAGTCTGGGCGACAGAGCAAGCCTCCATCTCAAAAAAAAAAAAAAAAGTGAAAAAAAAAACCCACCTTCATCTTACACAAGAAAATCAATGTGGATCTAACACTTAAGTGAGAACTAAAACTATACAACTGGAAGAATACACAGGAGAAAATATTTCTGCCTTTGAGTTAGGCAAAGATTTCTTAGCTAGGACACAAAAAGCATGAACCATTAAAGTAAAAACAAGGTAAACTGGACTTCATCAAAATGAAATCTGTTCTTCAAAAGACATTGCTAAGCAAATAAAAAGACAAGTCACAGAATGGGAAAAAATATTTTAAGAGACATATCCAATAAAGGATGTGTATCTAAATGTACAGATTCTTTTAACTCAATAATAGTAAGACAGTAACAGCAACAACAAATGTGGGCAAGAAATTTGGACAGACATCTCAACAAGGAAGATAGAAAGATGGCAAATAAGCATAGGAAGGATGTTCAATATCATTAGTCATTAGAGAAATAAATCAAAACCCATGAGAAACTACTGCACACATACTAGAATGGCTAAAATGAAAAAAGGCCAACAATACTAGATGCTGGTGAAGATGTGGAGCAAACAAAACAACGTGTTGCCAGTGGAAATGCAAAATCATGCAGCCACTATGGAAAAGTTTGGCAGTTTCTTAAAAAGGTAAACATATATTAATACTACCATCATACAGCCCAGGAACCCTACCACCAGATATTCATGCAAGATAAATGAAAACATGTGACGATAAAAAAGGATCCATATGTGAATGGTTATAGCAGCTTTATTCATAATAGCCCCAAACCAGAAATAATCCAAATATCCATCAAGTGGTAAACTGATAAACAAGTTTTGGTACGTCTATAAAATGGAATAAACAAGTATCAGCAACAAACCAAGTATCAATGACTGACAGCATGCAAGCATGAGGGAATCTCAACAGCATTATGCTAAGCTAAAGACACAAAGGAAGGCCGGGCACGGTGGCTCATGCCTGTAATCCCAGCACTTAGGGAGGCTGAGGTGGGCAGATCACTAGGTCAGGAGATTGAGACCATCCTGGCTAACAAGGTGAAACCCCGTCTCTACTAAAAAATACAAAAAATTAGCCTGGCGAGGTGGCAGGCACCTGTAGTCCCAGCTACTTGGGAGGCTGAGGCAGGAGAATGGCGTGAACCCGAGAGGCGGATGTTGCAGTGAGCGAAGATCGTGCCACTGCACTCCAGCCTGGGAGACAGGGCGAGACTCCGTCTCAAAAAAAAAAAAAAAAAAAAAAGACACAAAGGAGTAGGATTTCATTTGTATGACATTCTGGAGATGACAGAACTGTAACACTAGAAATCAGATGAGCAGTTGTGAAGACCTGGGGTTGGCGGGCGGGTAGATAACTAACTATAAAGAGGCAGGAGGAATTCTGGGGTGACAGAAATGTCCTATTACTTGATTGTGGCACTGGTTACATGGCTGTATAAATTTGCCAAAATTCTGGATGCTTTAAAAAAGCGAACTTCACCATAGGTTAATTATACCTCAATAAACTTGACTTTGAAAAGTAGCTCTTTCAATCTAAAGCATGAACCAGGCATAATTAATCATTCTCTCCTCCATATGCCAGGTCTAAGGCTCACCCTCAATTCTGCAGCTTAAGTGGAAGTAAAGGCAATAGTGACAGAAGATGGAAGCAAAATGGCATTAAGTAGTAGGAACAGAAAATGAGAGGCAGAAAGAAGGCAAGGATACTAAAATGTGTGTAAGGGGAATGTGCCAGTTAAGATCCACAGAAGAGAACGTAATCATTTTAATTTCAAGGAATTTATCTTTTTTTTTTTTTTGAGGCGGAGTCTTGCTCTGTCGCCCGGACTGGAGTGCAGTGGCCGGATCTCAGCTCACTGCAAGCTCCGCCTCCCGGGTTTACGCCATTCTCCTGCCTCAGCCTCCTGAGTAGCTGAGACTACAGGCGCCCGCCACCTCGCCCAGCTAGTTTTTGTATTTTTAGTAGAGACGGGGTTTCACCGTTTAGCCAGGATGGTCTCGATCTCCTGACCTGGTGATCCGCCGTCTCGGCCTCCCAAAGTGCTGGGATTACAGGCTTGAGCCACCGCGCCCGGCCCAAGGAATTTATCTTACAGATATTTTCAACAAGCCCAACATGGCTTTGTATTTGCTATATTTACTGCTATAATTGCAAAAGCTGGAGACAACTAACATTCATCCATTAGTAAGGAGATGGCCACCTTCATTACAGATGTTCAAGGTATATGCAGGGGTTAAAAAAGACTGAAACAACAGCAGTAGGGCTGTCCATAAAAAGACTAAAGGATACTCATGGCATTTTGTTGAATTAAAAAAACCAAGTGGCAGAATGGCACATACAGTGATCCTGTTAGGAAACAACAAAATGATGCATGCATGTTTACACAGGAAAGGTCTGAAAGGTACATGCCAGGTGTTAAGTGCTTGCAGAGAGAGCTGCAGAGAGGAGGGTGTGGCTGGATGACACCTACGTGGAATGGAAGGAAGATAGACTCCACATTTCCACTTTTAAATTCTATACAGTTCTGTGTTTTTCAATAGATACGTACTATTTATGTAAGAAAAATGAGTAAAAATAGAGGGCCACACAGGCCACAGCCATTAGGTTACGCACAGAGAAGGAAAAACTTCAGAGGTTGTGCTGCCATCTTCTGGAACAAACAAGAATGTACAGGAACAGAAACATGACGGAAGAACGTGAAGGGTTAGTTATTGCAGTGAAAAACTATGGCGGGAGAAAAAAACATTTTGAAGCCAAGCTTTTGATTTCACCATTAATGAAAACAAATGGGAAAACAACAACAATAACAACAACAACAAAAAACCAAGAATGACCAAATACAGAAATTATTAATGTTTTACAAATCTTGTACAAATGAGACCTGGTAGATAAAACTGCATCTAACTTGCTTTGATTGTTCGTATCTGTTCTTTATAGGAAAAATGCCTATTGGTTATTGACAAATGCCAACGAAATGTTTATAATGAAACATTTTCAAACTAAAGATGTGTTTACATTTTTAACTGCTGCTAGAAAAAGAGAACATTTCACATTTGAAAAACCATGCCCCAATCACAGATTGGAAATGTTTCCCTCATTTTCATTAGCACTTTTTGAGAAATAAAACAAAGCATGTGAAATTTTAAAAATTACAATACAATTGAGATCATATATCATCATAGAAAATAGGGAGTGAAATAATAATAGTTGTTAGTCTTCATATTAGACAAGGTAGAAATGCAAAACAATTTTATTAGGTTTCTGAAAGTTTTCTTTTCAAATCATTAAAACGAAAAAGCTTCAGAGATGCTAATTCATTCATTTTCTTGGGTGGGGGGAGTGGTGAACTTGTTTTTAGTGGTAGTGATTTGCCAACACCACCAAACTAGAAATGGAAAAAAAGAGTCTATAAATAATTTACATGTAAAGATAAAAGAATTTTAAAAACAATCCACCCTTGAGCAGAAGAAATTGGGGATCACTTTGAATGTTAATGTAAAATACATTAGTCTTTAGCAGCGGGAGTTCCAGACCTGCCGGTGCCAAGAAGGTAACAAATAGTCTCTATGTAAGAAGGGGGAAATGGGTGCCCAGCGGGAGCTTTCTTCCCTGCTGTGTTATTTATAGAGAGCTCTATTTGTTAACATGTTTCTGCTATCATGGAGAGGGGGAGTTTAATGATTTAAAGGATTTCAAAGACAATTGTTTAATGATATAATGATTTATGTGCATTCATAAATTCCAGATATATGGCAACTTAGTTTTTCAAACTGCTATCACCGAAACAGCCATAGGAGATGGTGCAAAAGCTAGAGAAACCAAGTCAAGTGCCAGATATTACAAAAGAAAAAGAACGGCTGGAAAACTCAGTGTTAAAAAATCAGTGACCTACCACCACACTTAGTGTTAGTAAACTAACTTTCTCAGTGAGTTTTTGGTTTTCAAAACTTTTAATGGAAAATCGTGAATCAAGTCCTAAACTGCCTGTGACTAATTAGAATAAATTGAGAGCCCAGTCTTCAACTGAGCTGCTATATTTTCACTAAAAAAAACAAAAAAACAAAAAACAAAAACAATCCTCTCTCTCACACACACAACAAAACATACAGGAATCTTGTTTGAAGGGATGAATAGTTTCATATCAGAGTTATTTCTAAATTATATATTCATTTATAGTGATGAATTTATAAGATTGTGGTTATTGAAAGAATTTTCTGAAATTTCTTGTTTAGGATTTAAACTATAAAAATAAAAATCTCATTTGGGACAGATAAAACAAGCCATCAAAGCTTCTCTTAAATTTAACCAAAAGGAAAACAAGTTTTGTAATTTCAACTTTTGTCAGTTAAAATTCATAGTCAGGTTTTTTTTTTTTTTGCTATTTAAAGAAAAATATATATCTCACCCACTTTAAGTCTTAAAGTTTATATTTCCTTCAATTTTAATGAAGTTCCATTAATTCTATCAATTTGTCTTTTGTGGGGGAAAATCAAAAACAAAAACAAAAAACAAACCTCTTATCCAGATAAAATTAGCCAATTCTAAAAGATGCTTCTAACAACAGAGTCTAAAACTTCAGTGGTAAATATGTACTTAAAAATATATATACTAAAAAAAGTCTAAAAATTGAGAGATGTCTTGTTGGGCCTAAAAATAACCCTTTTAGCAAAACAGTAATAAAGCATTTACTCTCTGAGGAAAGAATATATTTAATAGAATGTTTTCTATCTGAATGGTGAAGAAACTTATTTATTTCTACATAAAAGTAGGTTCAACTCAAATGAGTTTATTTATTAGCAACTTTTGAAACACCGAGGTTGAACAGAGGATGGGAACTAGACAGATCATTTCAGCATAGATGGTTACTTTCCATCTTGCCACAGACTCTGCAGGAAATGTCAATTACTGCTTTCTTTCTCCATTATGCTCAATCCTTTCCAAGGCATTCAGAGAGCTCTCTCCCTTCCCATTAAGAGAGGATCTTCTCCGGTAGCCTTTGAACTGGGAAGTGGCTTTAGTATTTGCAAGTGTAGATATACAAAAGCTCTTCCTCCTCTTACCAGGTTCATCAGAAGAACCAGCAGCAGGGCCCTGGCTGTTTTCTTGATCTGAGACGGGAGGTGCCATCTGTGGTTTTTGTCTGCAGGACACAGTTTCTTTTCTGGGAGACATACTTTCAAATCCACTGCTGTCAAATGTACATATTGTTCTTCTTTTGGCTTTTTGGGAAGTGGAAGGAAGTGGAAGTGAAATCCATACAAGCCCTTCGTTTTCCAAATCTTTCTGTAGCCTTGTGCTACGCCGCACTTTGGTTTCACTATTTCTCCTCCGAAAGGTTTGCTCAATGGCATCAGACAAATCTTTAAACAGTTCAGAATTTTCTAAACTAATTTCTACAGAGCTGCCCATATTGGAGGAGGGTGTGTGATTTCCCTTTTTTTCCAAATGTAAACTTTGACCATCAGAATAATACATGGAGCGTCTTCTATCTTTCCTGTCTCTGCAACTCTTAACACTGCTACTTTCCATGGGTTTTCTTCCCAAATCTTCACTTTGGCTTTTAGATTCTTTCATATTTTCAATTAAGACATCTCCTAAGCAATGACAGTCTTTTTGTGAGTTAGGCATTAAACGATTGCATTGCAGTTTTCCTTCTGCAGCTACTAAGAAGTCATCCTTTCTTTCACACTTTATGTTTAGATCTGGTGAAATTTTCAAGATTTGACAGAGGTTTTCTGCATTTTGACCACCAGCAGCAAATTCTTGACCTTGCTGCAGGGTCAGAGCAGGTTTGGGACTCTCTGATGCCACACGTTCTTCAGGTACAGAAGCACAAGAAGCAGAACTGTCAGCTCCAGCTTCTGGTTCATTTTCACTTTCTGACTTATTTTTTGCTTTTGGAATATTTTTATTTTCATTAATGTTCATTATATTTGTATTTGGATCTTCATCAGAAGTAGCATAGACAACCGATGAGGAACTTTTCATATAAGAGCAAAATTCAGACACATGATATTTATCAATGCCTTGATGCATATGCAAATCTGGGTCGTGAGGCAAAAGATACTTTCTTTTCACTGGATTTTTAGGAGCCTTCACTTCTTCCAGTTTGCCATTTGAGTTGAAATAACCTATGGGCATGTAAATAGGTTTCAATCGAATTAAAAAGTAACAATGGGAATGAACTTTACATTTATTACATAATCAGGTGCCCTGTTTTGTTTTTGTGTTTTAAGCATTCACAAGACCCACAAATGTTATACTGTACTTGCCCATCCGTCATCCTCCTCCTCCTCTCTTAGTTCTCCCATGATCCACAGGTTAAGAAAATAGGTATTCAACGCATGAATTAATAAAACATATAAAACTAAAACCATGAAAGTGAGAATGGCATCTGAAACTGCTTCCTGCATTCTAACACCCTTCCCATGCTACAGGGTCCATTAGCATGAGGCAGCGACATTTCTCATTTCCCTGAAAATGAATGACTGCAAATGGGCAACATTATGCTTCTGAAACTTTCTACTAAGGTATCCTCCGAAACAGGGGAGGGAAAATTTGGAATTCTGGGGGTATTTGAGGACTTACGAGCTAAAACAGCATGCCTGAAGACACTCAGGTCTCAATGCCCTTGGTTAAAAATTACTATAAAGTGCACTGTACTCTCAAGCAGACCATGTTTGTTTCAATATTATAAAAATCAACCCTTAATTCCTCAGCCTTTGACTAAATATCCTCCAGGAAGATACACATGGGCAGCCTTTCATGTGTTTCTGGCACATCAGAGGTGGAAAAACCATCATCAAATTGTAAGTAACACAGCCCACATGAGTTCAGGCTTTATGAGTTCTAAATCTTAGAACAATTAGATGCAATCTTTGTTACCTCAGATGATGTTTTTCAGTGGCCAGTCAAATGAATAAAGTGTTTTAAACAAAATAAAAACTAAAAGATTTATAAAACATAAGGTGAGCCACAAGTCTAAAAAATCAATGTTTCCATTTAAAAATATATCCATGACTAAGGTACTTAAAATTATGTCACTTAAAGCTAGAGATTAAACAGATCAGTGTCCACTCAATGCCAACCAATGTTAGTTGGGTTCTTTAGACAGCTTTAAAAATTGATATTTATGGCCGGGCACAGTGATTCACACCTGTAATCCCAGCACTTTGGGAGGCCGAGGCAGGCAGATTACCTGAGGTCAGGAGTTTGAGATCAGCTTGGCCAACATTGTGAAACCCTGTCTCTACTAAAAATACAAAATTAGCCAGGCATGGTGGCATGTGCTTGTAGTCCCAGTTACCTGGGAGGCTGAGGCAGGAGAATTGCTGGAACCCAGGAGATGGAGGTTGCAGTGAGCCAACAATGAGCCACTGTACTCCAGCCTGGGCGACAGAGTGAGACACCATCTCAAAAAACAAACAAACTAACTAACTAACCAACTAACTAACTAACTAACTAACTAACTAACTAACTAACACAAAGATACGTATTTCGCATAAAATCCAACATACTAGAGAAGGAAGGTAAAGGAGATACAGGGAGACAGGAAAGGAGAAAGAGATAAAGGAAGGAAGGAGCTGAATTGCTTTAAATCCATGTAGCAGGTGATACCACTGGTTACAGAAAAAAATGCTTTAGGTATTTTTAAAAATAAATTCTCTAATAGGATGCAAGATGGAACATTTTACTGCAATCACTGTTTTAAAATCTTTTGAAAAACTCCTGTTAGAACCAGAGATGCAATGAAAATAAGACTTAGTTTCCACTCTCAAGGAGACTGAAGTTTTAGGGAACAGGAGAACACAGAAAATAGATCATCATAAAACCAGGTGATGGAGGTATGTCGCAGAGTATTCCTGGAAAAACAGACAGTACAGCAAAATCTTGGAAGATAAGCAACATTAGGTCAGATTAAAAAGAGGTAGAGTGGTGGATGCCCTGTCGCAACACAGCCTGTGAGAAAGCATGGCAGGAGAAGAGTGTGTGCCAGGACATGTGCGACAGAGGGGTGGCTGTTTATTTAAACTCCTGTGCTACCCTAATGTTAAGCAGGACGCAGAAGCCAAGAGTCTATGGTGGCATGTACCTCATTCATCCTCAAGTCTATTATTAATCTTGTATGGTATTCTGCAAAAAGGAGGCAGGCTACAAATATCTGATGATTGATAAAGGTAGCCATTTAAAAAATGATTCTATACAAATCAATACACCAAGTGGACACACATTATTCTTCAGGCAAGACAGCGTGGCTCATGTCTGTAATCTCAGTACTTTGGGAGGCTGAGGCAAGAAGACTGCTTGAGCCCAGGAGTTTGAGACCAGCCTGGGCAACACAGGGACACCTGATCTCTACTAAAAATTAAAAAAAAAAAAAAATCCTTATTATTTTCATCAAGATCTAGTCCATTTAAAATTTGGGCATTAGAAACCAGAAACAATTCCATTTTTTATCTACTCCATATATCAACTGACTTGATAATAAAATAACTTTCAAGGTAATCAAGCTCAATTTATATGTACTATTTTTAGAAAACACTCAGTAGTGACAACTCTAACAAAACATCGTTGCCCTTAACTCATATAAGGTATACATATTACTGAACCATAACCTCGTTCGCATTTTTTGTTCCTTTTTTTTTAAAGACAGGGTCTTGCTAGGCTGCCCAGGATGGCCTCAAACTCCTGAGCTCAGGCAATCCTTCTGCCTTAGGCTCCCAAATGGTTGGGATCACAGGCAGGTGCCCCAGCCCTTGTTCACTGCATTCAGCTCTCTTTCACTTTCAACGATGGACTACACCACCAAATGGAATTTATTTTCACAAAATGCTTTAAAAAGCAAAAGGAAATAGGATGCACAGAAATTATTACTGATATTATAAGCAAAATCTTGTGTCTCGGTTTTCCTGGGGAAAGGATTCAGAGTTTCCATCAGATTCTGAAAAGGGTCTAAGCCACCTACAAGTTACAAGTGACTCTTTCCTTCACTTGAAATGCTCATGGTAATGTGAGGAAACGTTGCTTTTTAAATTTACTTACTCTTTACATAGTGAATGGGAAAAAAGTGAAAAAAGTAAAATAGCAACGAAGAAGGTGACGAGAAAAGATAAAATATAACTACCAGGAAAAGGTGAGGATACCTGAACCCAGTCTTCGGATGCTTGGAACTGAAGGTGTCATCTCAGAGACTTCAGGCAGCTCGGGAATAGGACTGAGGAGGGGCTTCTTAGAAGCGATGTCTCTTTCCCCATATAAAGATTTCTGAACACTTTTCTTTCCCTTTCTTTTCTTCTTTCTGCAACTTTTTAAAACCTGAGAAAATGCATTAAAATATTGCAATTGAAAAAGATGTAGTACCATGTAAAATTTTGACCCTTTAGTTATTATTATTATTATTATTATTTTTGAGACAAGGTCTCACTCTGTCATCCAGGCTGGAGTGCAGTGGCACAATCTCGGCTCACTGCAACTTCTGCCCCCCTGCTCAATCAATCCTCCCATCAGCCTCCCAAGTAGCTGGGACCACAGGTGGACACCACCACGACCGGCTTTTTATTTTGTATTTTTGGTAGAGATGGGGTCTCACCATGTTGCCCAGGCTTGCCTCAAATTCCTGAGCTCAAGCGATCCTCCTGCCTTGGCCTCCCAAAGTGCTGGGATTACAAGTGTGAGCCATAACACCCAACCTGACCTTCAACTTCTCTAATATCTCTAATCATTGTTTATACAGTGCTTTATTGAATAGATCACTTTCATATTTCATTTAAAATTGTAAGCATCTAAATCGAGGGTAGGAAGTCAGGTAACTTCCACAAAGTCAAATAAACTACAAAGCAGGATTCAGTTTATAAATTGTATGGAAGCTTTCTACATTTCCACAAGGCACTTGCCAAAACAAGGGCTGGATAAATGAAAAAACATATGAGATGCTTTAGAACCAACTACATGGATGTGATGTCATGAGATATTTTTAAGAAGCACATAGTTATGATGACTCAGGATTAACCAAGTGTGAGTTACATACTGTAAGCTATGGGAGACGCTTTATGCTCCTAGGTCTGGATGAAGAAACAGTAGGTGTGTATGTAAAATATGAAGAAAACACAAAGCTAGCTGAATCTGCAGATTCAAACAACAGATGACTTAATCAAGATTCGGTCAAAACAAAATGGATTTTAACAAGCACAAGCAGAAGATGGAAGACAAAGGTCTGACATTAATTGATGGAAAATGTAGGTTTCCATAAAAATTAGAAGTTGCTTAATATATCCAGAATGGAGTATTACACTCAATTCTCAGTGCCATATCAGTAACTAAGAAATAATGTTTTATGTTTTTAAAAAAGTTTCATATGGAAGACTTCGGGGAAATGCTGAAATACTAGAAAGACAGTCTGTTATGGGCAAAAGGAATGAGACATATTCAATGTGATAATGTTGAAGAGAACCAGAATTTAAGGACAACACAAAACATATTAACAACACAGGCCAGGCGTGGTGGCTTACGCCTGTAATCCCAGCACTTTGGGAGGCCGAGGTGGGCAGATCACGAGGTCAGGAGATCTAGACCATCCTGGCCAACATGGTGAAAACCGTCTCTACTAAAAATACAAAAATTAACTGGGCATGGTGGTGCACATCTGTAGTCCCAGCTACTCAGGAGGCTGAGGCAGAAGAATTGCTTGAACCTGGCAGGTAGAGGTTGCAGTGACCCGAGATTGCGCCACTGCACTCCAGCCTGGCGACAGAGCAAAACTTCATCTCAAAAAAAAAAAAAAAAAAAAAAAAAAACCATCCAGAAAGTGGAATTCATTCACACATTTATTGAGACTGCTGTGTGCTAGGTAATAACTTGCCAGCTGTGGGATCTAGAAGCAAAGAGGATGTGTTCTTCAAGGAGCTGCTGGGGTAAAGGAAAGGAGTTACCATGCACACGCACCATCGCACCATGACAGGCTGTGTGAACTGAGAAGATGGGTACCCAGCCTGCAGGAGGTGTTCAAGATTGGCTCCACGGAAAATGTAATGTCTAAGTCAAATCTCAAACAAGCAAAGGCTGTTTTGGCCTATTATGGGGGCAATGAAGAAAGGCTTTTCAAAGAAGGGAATGCCATGTGCCTGAACTCAAAGTGAGACAGCACAGCACAGGTGCAGGGCTGCATGCAGCAAGACATGGCCCCTGGATCCATGCAGGAGTGGCAGGAGCAGAGCCCTTGTCACAGTGACTTGAATGAAAGCAATGAGGGCTCACTGCATGGTGACTTCGGGAGTGTCAATGTTTGATCTTAAATTTAAGAAAGGTCATTTGGGTGACAGCACAGAATATTTAGGTGAAACTAATGGTGAGATTCAAGAGTACAGAAATGGCACAAAACTATGTGCTCCTTGAGAAATCTATAGATATCCTGTGAAAACAAAACATTCCACAGAAAAAAAATTTTAGAACTGTACAAGATGAATGTTCCTCCTGGTGATTTACAGTGTACATTTAACATGAAATTCTCTGAGAAGTCCGCAGTATAAATAATCTCTATACACATTAGGAAAGTGCTGGGTTAAATATTTTTCCAGTAAATATTTTTTTCATGGAACATCTGTTGACATTCCGTGGAACAGTTGGGGAAATGCTGGCTTGGTCAATGAACCTGAAAGCCAAGAGAAAAGAAAAATCTTAACTTGAGGCTCACAGATAAGTTGGAAAAAAAAAATTAAAAAAAAAAATTGGCCTCTGGTGGCAGACACTTTTTGGGTTAAAGTCCTGACTCTGTTACTTAACTGCTTTATAACCCTGGGCAAGTCAACTTTCTGTACCTCATTCTCCTCCTCAGCAAAACAGGAGTCACAACAGCACACCCCACATAAAGCTGAGGTGAGTATTAAATGAGCTGACATGTGATACAGCTGGTTAATGTAGGGCCTGACCCATGGTAAAAGCTATGTTGTTCTTTCAAATTCTTTTCCATTACTTGAGAGTGTATATGAGGAAAAATATCAACACATTTTTCTTTTTTTTTTTAAGCCAGGTGTGGTGGCACACCCATGTAGTCCTAGCTCCTCAGGAAGCTAAAGCAGGAGGACTGCTTGAACACAGGAGGTTGAGGCTGCAGCTGAGTTATGATCGCACCATTGCACTCCAGCCTGGGCAACACAGTGACTCTTTTTAAAAAACAGAAAAAAAAATTTTAATTGACAAAAATTGAATATACGTATGGCATACAACACCATGTTTCAATATATGTATGCATTGTGGAATGATTAAGTCAAGCTAATGAACATATTGATTACCTCATATACTTTTATTTTTTAATATTAAATTATGCTATTAATATTACTATAGGGCATAGACCCAGTGTGGTCAGTTAACACACTGTGGGCAATGCCACCAGATAATAACACCAGATTAGCTTCTGATATATGGGTTAAAAAAAAAAAAAGATCCCTTCTTCTCATGATTTTGGAAATCATGTCCCTGGATCTACAATAGTGCCAAGCACACAGTGGCTACTCCACAAATATGAATGAATGAATGAATGAATGGTCAAAGAAGTACAGTTAAGCTTACATAAAATTTGCTCAATGTGATTGAAAGACTAAATTTCTGTTTTTTCATGGTTATGGGCCAACAAAAGTATATTACCACCATCTCCCTCCCCCAAAAAACAACAATTAAAGCACCTCAGGTCTGTCTGTCCTGAAAACATATCTGGCAGAGCTGATCTTAGTCATGAGAAGATTTCATCAGCAAAGGCCAGAAACTTACCAAAATCTGAATTTACCACAGTACAAAAGCCTTGCTGATAGTGTAACAACGAAGAAGTTATATATGGTTGGAACCCCCCGGGGAAAGCCATTTGATCAAGAAATGGTTACGGTGGATTATGGCTTAGAAAAGCCAAAGAACAACTGAAGGGACTGTCCCTAAAGCAATTCTATTTACTCCAAAATCACTGATTCCTCTTCTCACACAGTGAAGGAGGTCAGGAAGCAGAAGTAAATGTTTATCTTTTGTCTTATTTGCATAATTAAGACTTCTTTAAATTATTTTCAGAGAATAGCTTTAAAATTATTTAAAAATAATTCAGGCCGGCCCGGTGGCTCATGCCCTTAATCCCAACACTTTGGGAGGCCGAGGTAGATGGACTGCTTGAGCTCAGGAATTCAAGACCAGCCTGGGCAACATGATGAAATCTCATCTCTACCAAAAATACAAAAATTAGCTGGGTGTGGTGGTGGGCCCTGCACTCCCAGCTACTAGTGAAGCTTGAGGCAGGAGAATCACTTGAGCCTGGGAGGTGGAGGCTGCAGCGAACTGAGATTGAACCACTGCACTCCACATGGGTGAGAGAAAGACTCCGTCTCCAAAAAAAAAAAAAAAAAAATTCATGGACATGGCAACAAATCACACCATATAGGAAAGCTTACGGTGATCAAGCACACACTTGCCTGCCCCTGGTGCTTACTTATCTGCTGGGTCCAGTTTTAGCTCTTGCAGTTAACTCCCTTTTTCTAATAAAGGGCTCATACTGCTATATTTTTAACTTTGTCTAATGGAAAATTTCAAACACCCAAAAAGTACAGAGAATAGTTTACTGAACCCTATGTACCCATCAGCTAACTTCAACAATTACTAGCATATAGAAATCATGATTCACTTTTATTCCCCTAACCCCAGATTAGTTCAAAGCAAATCCCAGACGTTACACATCATTTCATCGGAAAATCCTGCAGTGTCTTGAAGAGTTAAAGGTTCTTTTTCTTTTAGAGACAATTGCAAATATGGTTCAACAATAAAAAGAACTGCTGATACACATAACAACCTGGACAAATCTCCAGAGAATTATGCTGAGTGAAAAAGCCAGTCCCAGAATTACACAGTACATGATTCCATTAGGGTAACCTTTTCGAAATGACAAAACTGTAGGAATGGAGAAAGATTAGTGGTTGCCAGGGGATGAGGCGGGGTTATGGGTAGGAAGTGGATGTAGCTACAAAGGGCCATGGGAGCACTCTCTGGATCTTGGCTGTATCAGTATCTTGGCTGTGACACTGAACTATGATTTTGCAAGATGTCACAATTGGGGGAAACTAGCTAGGTAAAGGGCACTTGGGATCTCTCTGCCTTACTTCTTAGAACAGTGTGTATACACAATGATCACAAAATTTAAAATGTATGCAGAGGACAGAGGCTCATGTCTGTAATCCCACACTTTGGAAGGCCTGTGGGGAGCAGATCACCTGAGGTCAGGGTTTGAGACCCGCTAGGCCAACATGATGAAACCCCGTCTTTACTAAAAATACAAAAATTAGCTGAGCATGGCGGTACACACCTGTAGTACCAACTACTTGGGAGGCTGAGGCAGGAGAATCACTTGAACCTGGGAAGAGGAGGTTGCAGTGAGCCAAGATCATGCCACTGCACTCCAGCCTGGGTGACAGAGCGACTCTGTCCAAACAAAACAAAACAAAACAAAATAAAACAAAATGTAATTCAACAAAACACAAAAACCATGATGGCAATTTTCCCCAGTATCTCCTCAAAGTTCAAATTTCTCCCTTGGCCCATAATTTTTTTATTTTTTTTTCCTAAAACAATTGTTCTAATCAGGATCCCAATAAGATCTCCACATGTACCATTTGATTAATGTCTTTTAGTGTCTTTTATACTATGGCTCCTTCTTTTACTTCCCTCAACATTTATTTGGTGAGTAAATTGAGGCATCTTTCCTATAGAATTAGCCAAGTCCTAGATTTGGCTCACTACGGTCAGTGTGTCTATGTTCCTCCATGTCCTATAAATTGGCAATTAGATCTAGAAGCTTGATTAGATTCAGTTTTGATGGACAAATTTGAATACAATTGTATAACCAACAAATTAAAACTTGCCTATAATATGGTGGAGATGTTTTGACATATGCATACATTGGGACATGATTAAATTAAACATCTCCACCACTTCACATAATTATTTTATGGTAAGAACACTTACAATGTCATCTCTTAGCAATTTTCACATATACATTATTATTTCCTAGTCACAAACCATGCTGTATAATAGATCTCCAGACCTTACTCATCCTGTCTCACTGAAACTTTGTACCCTTGAACCAACATCTCCTCATCCGCCACCACTCAACCCACTAGCCCCGCTGACAACCACCATTCTATTCTTAGCTTCTGTAAGTTTTTTGTTTGTTTGTTTAAAGATTCCACATGTGAGATCTTCTTGTCTCTTTGTGCCTGGGCTATTTTACTTAACATAATGTCTTTCTATGCTGTCAAAATGACAGGATTTCTTTAAGGCTGAACAGCATTTTGTTGTGTGTGTACACACATATTTTTTCTTTATTCATTCATCTGTTGATGGATACTTAGCCTGAATCCGTAACTTGGTTATCGTTCTTTGATAAACTGATTTCATTTCCTTTGGATACATACCCAGAAGTGGGATTTGTTGGATCATATGGTAGTTCTATTTTTAACTTTTTGAGGAACCCCCATACTGTTTCCCATAATGTCTTGTGAAAATGGATTATTTGGAGTTACAGGGTCATAAACAACTGGAATCCAGAGACCAGGGGAAAAAAAGCACTTGAGATTGTAAGACTAAATTTAACTACCACCATCACTCACCAATCAGTTTGCCAGCTCCCTAAAACTTTGCGTAGGGCCAGTGAGTTTTCTTTCTAAATAATATGTAACATTTCTCTTTCTACTCAAACCCCAACTTTCTTTGTTCTTAGGACATATCAAAGACCACCTCAGTCTGTGTATATGCCCCAAACTGCAATTACATTTTCCCAAATAAAACATTTTATTTAGACATTCAGTTCTGTATTTTTAGTTGACTTTGTCAATCAAAACAGGCTGTAGCAATTTATATTCTTACCCACAGTGAACAAAGGGTTCCCTCCTCTCCAGTGCTTGTAATCTTTCATCTGTTTGATAATAGTGATTTTAATTTGCATTTCCTGTGGTTTTAATTTGCATTTCCCTGATGATTAGTGATGTTAGCCATTTGCATGTCTTTTGAGAAATGTCTATTCTGGACCTTTGCCCATTTTTCAAATGATGTGTTCTTGTTATTGAGCTGTTTGAGTTTCTTACATATTTTGGCTATAAACCCCTTATCACATGTATGGTATGTAGTTGTAATATCTTCTCCCATTCTATACGGTGTTTCTTTCCTCTGTTGATTGTTACTATGATGTCACATCAGCCTTTTATCAAATGTTTTAGCAGCTTTTTTGAGCATTTCTTTTTTTATTAGCTGGAATTCTTCTATAAACTTTTCCCTCATCAACTATTTGTTTACCTGAAATACAGCTCAAATTTTATTTTCCTGTTATCAGAAAAATGAGTGGGTATCCTAACAAGGTTCTAAAGTGTCCATTACTTAAAAAAAGTAATAAACTTATACGTTATTTCATGATTGTACTACTTCAACACTTTGCAATGCTGATGGTCATATTTGGTCAGTGGAAGCCCCTTGAAGATGGTTTTGTGTCCGTTAACACGACACCAGTAGTTTTATTTAGCATCCTTCCTTGTACTCTGGTACAGACCCAGGCAGGCTCACTTTTTAAATTTGTTGTTGTAAATCTGACAGCAGCCATTTCACCAACGGACGCTAATCCCTTTTAACTGGTATGTCTAATGACAATCTATGCACCAGGGATGCTCATGAATTTAAAGCTTTATCAATGGATAGAGCTGGACAATTCCTTTAAATGGAAAATAAAATGAGTTTCTACTCTTATTTCCAATTCAAATTTAGTCTTACAAGGTTTTAAATTTCTTGGATTTAAAAATTTATCTTTTGTCTCTTAGTGAATGATTCTTAATGACAGGAAAAATTGCTTATTTGCTTTATTCTAAATTGAGTGCTTCTATTGAGTGTTTCATACTGTTTATAATTTCTTTGCAGTTATTTTTGTCCTTAAGAGTTATTCCCCTTATAGGGCCGGGTGCGGTGGCTCACGCCTGTAATCCCAGCACTTTGGGAGGCTGAGGCGGGCGGATCATGAGGTCAGGAGATCAAGATCATCCTGGCTAACATGGTGAAACCCAGTCTCTACTAAAAAAAAAAAAAAAAAATTAGTTGGGCATGGCAGCAGGCGCCTGTAGTCCCAGCTACTTAGGAGGCTGAGGCAGGAGAATGGCATGAACCTGGGAGACGGAGCTTGCATTGAGCTGAGATCACGCCACTGCACTCGAGCCTGAGTGACAGAGCGAGACTCCATCTCAAAAAAAAAAAAAAAAAGACTTATCCCCCTTATATTCAAATTTCTAGGTTTGAAAAAATTCTTAATGAGGTTAAACCACCAATTTGACGTAGTAAAATTACTTTGTCAAATTTTGCTTTCGCTTTTTAGAGATTGCTCTCTTTCTCCTGGCTTTAATTTTGTTTCATAGTCAGGCAAAACATTTAAATGGTCCCACAATCAAAACTAAAAAACAGCACACACTTAATGAAGTCTAGCTTGCATTCACATTCTCTCCTGTCTCCTTCCTTCTCCCTATAGCCAGTTTTTAATTTTTCTTTGGCTTATTCTTCAACTTAAAAATCAACACTATATGTGTGTGTATATACACATACCATTATTATTTTTTAATGATCTCTACTTTCTTAGACGAAGGGTAATGTATTAGTTTGTCAGGCTACTACAATAAAATGTCACAGACTATGTAGTTCAAACAACAGAAATTAATTTTCTCCCAGGTCTGGAGGCTGGCAGTGTTAAGATCAGGGTGTTGGCAGGGCTGGTGTCTCTTGGGGCCTCTCTCCTTGGCCTTCAGATGGCCATCCTGTGGCCGTGTCCTCACATGGTCATTTTCTATGCGCACGCGCCCCTGGTGTCCCTTTGGGGATCCAAATTTCCTCTTCTTACAAGAACACCAGTCAGAGTGGATCAGGACCCACACTGTGGATCTCATTTTAACTTAATAACTATTTTAAAGACCAAATCTCCAAATACAGTCACATTCTGAGATCCTGGGAGTTAGGACTTCAATATATAAATTTGGGAGGGGACACAATTCAGTCCATAACCGGTAGTTGATCACATATATTATTTTATAACATGCTTTTTTCATTTTAACAGTAAACACAGTCATCCTGCAGTATCTGTACAGGAATTGGTTCTAGAACCTCCTGTGGATATCAAAAATCTGCAGATACTCAAGTCCCTGACATAAAGTGGCACAGTATTTGCATAGAGCCTATGCAAACTTCCTTTCACAGCATTATACTGTAAAAATACAGCATAAATATGCTTTAAAGCATCTCTAGATGACTTAACACCGAATACAATATAAATACTACATAGTTAATATGCTATATTTTAAACTTTGTATTTTTTAAATTGTTGTATTGTTATTGGATTTTTCTGAGTATTTTATTTTTTAAAAAATAATATATTAAAAAAATACAGATGGGGTTGTACTATGTTGATCAGGCTGGTCTCGCACTCCTGGCCTCAAGCAGTCCTCCAATCTCAGCCTCCCAAAGTGCTGAGATTACAGGTGTGAGTTACCTCACCTAGCCCTGAATGTTTTTGATTCAACCAACCACGGATGCTGGACCACAGTATATAAAGGGCCATCTGTGTCCCCTTGGCATCACTACACAGAAGTGTATGGAAGTTCTCTTCACAGCTTTCTACAGTTGCCTAATACTCACTTTATGGAAACACCACAGTTTTTTCAACAAGTCTCATATCAATGAGCATATGGTTTGCTTTTAGTCTTTTGCTTTACAAAGAATGCTGCAATAAATAAACACATATTTTTGTATTTTGATCAGTGGATCTTTGAGATAGATTTCTAGAAATAGGCCTATTGGGTCAAAGGATAAATAATATTTAATTTGGCCAGATACTGCCAAATATTCCTCCACAGAGGTCTGCTTTAACAGAAAATGTATGAGTGTGCGTTTTTGCCCCACAGCCTCACCACGTGAGTGTGCTGTCAACTTTCAGATTTTTGGTAATCTAAAAGGTGGGAAACGCATCTCAATGCACGTTAGAGATGCAGTTCTCTCACGATGAGGAAGTCTGAACATTTCCTTCCTATGTTGAAGGTCATTTTCATTTCAGTTTTGTAAATGTTTTGTTATCTTTTGAAGACTGTTCCTTTCTAAGTAACTTAGAAGCTCTTTAAATATTAGTGACATTAATCCTTGGTGTCTGATATGAGTTGCAAATACTTTTCCCAAGTTTGTCCTTTGTCTTTTAAATTTTCTTATGGGGATTTTTTTCCTTATATATACTCCATGATATATGGTTCAAAAGATATCAAATTCACCAATCCTTTGTCCTCACTGTTTCTGGTTTTTGACTCACACTTTGGGAACTTTATTTCTGGTTTATAAAGGAATTTACTCTTGAGGATTCTAACGCTACTTCTGGTTGAGAAGTGGCGTTTAATCTAATTTTAGTTATCTGTCAATGCCTTGCTATGAAAGATGAAAAAAACTACTCACTTAAAACCAAACCTGCCTCTTTTCTATGTTAATTTTGGTTCTTCTATTGGTAAACATTGAACTTTTACATTTTTATTTCTTTTCATTAAAATTTAAAATATACATCTTGAATGTCTCATGATAATGATGATAATGGCCACAAAGCTTACTATGGTCAGGCGCTTTTCTAAGAGTTGCGCATGCATGAATTCATTAAGATTCACAAACTTCTAACATCCATTTCCACCACTGTTTTACAAACAAACAAACCAGGAGTCCAGACTTTTACCCAGCATTGCACTGGAGGGAGGAATGAACGCAGGATTTAAACCCAGGGGTCTGGTCCAGAGTCTGCACTCTTGCCAGCAACACCATTAGCCCCCTTGTTTCTACCTTTTTAACTCACTTTTCACCTTCTGCTATTAACTACATTTTCCTGTTATTATTGGATTGTTAACACTTACATCATCCTGCACAACAAAAAGCTTCGTCCTTAGTTGAAAACAAACAGCATCTATATTATGATGACCGTGCAAACATTTTTCATGGGTCTGCCAAGCACAGCGTCATATTCCTTTCTTCTCCTCTGGGACCCTTGAGGGAGATGATTTCTGGCACCATAAAATCTACTTTTCCTTATTCTGCATTATTGCTTGAAATCATAGTAATGTTTGCTTCATATTTACTCTAAAACTTTTACACAGACTTTTATTTGAAATGGTATATAATTACCATTTTTTTTTTTTTTGTATGTGAGGTAACTTTCATTCTTTCAATCACAGGTCTTTTCTGTTTTTTTCCTCCAGCACCTTCTCCCTGCTCAAATTTGGACTGGTTGCTCTTCTGGGCTGGCTGAACAGCTATAACCAGCGATTTCCCTTTGATCACGCTCTTGTATTGTTAGATCCATCGTGTCTTGAATTCTTAAGCTTAGTTCCTCATTTTGCTAGAGTTTCTCCTCCAGTAGCATCCAAAGAAAAATAACTTTATGGCTGGGCATGCTGGCTCAAGCCTGTAATCCCAGCACTTTGGAACGCTGGGGTGAGAGAAGTGATTGAGCCCAGGAAGAGTTTGAGACCAGCCTGGGCAATAAGGTGAGGCCAACTCCTATACCCCAAACCGCGCTACAAGAAACTAAAACAAAATTAGCCAGCCAGACATGGTGGCTCAAGCCTGTAATCCCAGCACTCTGGGAGGCTGAGGAGGGCAGATCACGAGGTCAGGAGCTCGAGACCAGCCTGGTCAACATAGTGAAACCTTGTCTCTACTAAAAATACAAAAATTAGCCAGGCATGGCGGCATGCACCTGTAGTCCCAGCTAATTGGGAAATTGGGGGGCTGAGGCAGGAGAATCGCTTGAACCCAGGAAGTGGAGGTTGTGGTGAGCCAAGATCATGCCACCGCACTCCAGCCTGGGGCAACAGAGTGAGACTTCATCTCAAAAACAAAATAAAACAAAACAAAACTAGCCAAGCATGGTGGTGTGCACCTGTAGTCCCAGCTACTCATGAGGCTGAGGTGGGAGGATCACTTGAGCCTGGGAGGTCAAGCATGCAGTGAGCAGTGAGCAGTGACTGCAGCACTGCAGTCCAGCCTGGGTGAGAGTGAAACCTTCTCTCAAAATAAAAAGAAAAGAAAAAAAGAAACACTCAAATGTCTTTTATTTTTTCCTTCACATTTAATTGAGACTTTGGCTTGGTGTAGAATACTCAGTTAAAATTAAGTTTTCTTCTAAGCTTTAAATGAACTCTTGTGAGATTTTGCGGCTTTCAGGCTATTGTTAGCCTTGATGCCACTCTGGTTCTTATGTCTCTGTAGGAAAAGTCCACTTTCCTCTTTATCCTTATTGTTCAGTTTCACAGTTACAGGCCTACCCCCAGCCCTTCTTCATTGTACCAGGCATTCAGTGGGTGCTTTTAACTTGAAGACTCCCTTCTTCAGTTCTAGGAAATCGTCTTCTTTTATTTGGATAATTTCTTCCATTCTATTTTTGGGAAATATTCTTCTTTTATTTGGATAACTTCTCTCATTCTCTTTTATCCTTCTTCTTCCTAACAGTCCTATAGATGTCTCCTAGATTCTCTTGTTTCCAGTCTTTCTTTTGCTCTACCTTCTGGGCGACTTTCCTTAACTTTAACTCTTTTAAAACTACTAAATTTTATGTTTGTGCAATTCCTTTTTCATAGTATCTCCTTACTTTCATGCAGATGATATTTCCTTAAATTGGAGTACATATTTATGTATATAAAATTTCCTTCTATTCCTTGAATAACCTATTTCTCTTAGGTCAGTTTTTAACCTTATTAACATTAGTCTTTTCTCTTTCATGCTATCTGTTCTATTCAATTGTCTGTTTCTTATTTAAGATTGGGTTAGTTGGTATAGGTTTACTTGCTTTCCAGCTCAGTCTATTTCCTGCATGAAAATCCCACCTAGGAACTCTGTGTGGGGCAGGGTGGGGCAGAATGCTGGAGTGTCAACTGTCAGGATTTGCATCAGGGCAGGAGCTGGCTGTCAAGACTGTGGGACTTTCCAAATGCCAGAATGAGGGCTTTAATCTAGATGACAACATCTGTTCTGAGCATCAGGGTGGGAGGGGGCTGGCATGCCAACTGGTGCAAACTGTCCCAAATATAGGACGTCAATTCATCTCTTTGTTTTTCAGTACCACCTCTCACACTCACCATCCATCGTACCTGCCAATTCTGGGCCAGGGTCTCTTGGGATTCCCATGAACAGGCCGGCTCCCGGCTCCTCTCTAGTTCCCTCCTAGAACATTTTGAGCTGTCAATCTTTCCACCTTTTTTTAATCTGTCAACATGCTCCCATCTGCTTGGTCTTCTAGAAATTCATTGAAAGCTGTTGTCGGTTTCTCAATACCCCTCCTCATCCCTTTCCTTCTCTCATTGCTATTCTAAGTGTATTCCTTTTATTACATAAATGGTATTAGTCCAGCCAAGTCCTGGGAGGGATTGCAGTGACTTAATGCTCAATCCTTTTTGTACTTTCTGGCTGTAATTTTATATGAATAGGTGCATATTCTTTGTAAGAGTGCTTTAAAATGTATATATATATACACACATACACGAAGAAAATAAATTTCTAATATATAAAGTTGTATGTATATTTTTGAATTAACGGTATTTTTTCAGTAAGATAATCTTTCATCATTTTATCAAGAATGTGTGACCTAAAAAAGTGAACTAAAGCAGGAAAACACTCAGTTCCTTTCGGATTTAATGACTTAAGGATATCTGTGCCATTCAACCAAGAAAAGCAGTCATTTTTATTTCATGGAGGGGGAAGGAAGTTTATGGAATGTTTTAGGTGGGTGTGTAGATTGATAAGTTTAGTTTTAGAAACGTTGATTTTGACACAGCATGGTTAAAGACAGATGTCTAGTATGTAGTTGAACACAGATTTATAGATCAGGAAGTTCTAGTCTTCATATATGGTCATGAACTATGTTTATGAAATTACCCAGAAAACAAACAATTTACAAGGGCAAAGAAGAGAATTCTGGAAAATACAAACATTTAACAATGGGGGACAGAAAACAAACCTTAGATAGAGACTGTAGAGGAGTGTTCCATCATGTCAAATGCTAAGATGTCCAATAGGAACAGGACTGAAAAGTATGCACTGGCTTTAGTATTAAAAATAAAGTGAAGCAGCAAAGTGGTGAAGAAGGCCAGATGTCAGTGAATGTGTAGTAGCACTACCCCCGACTCCTGTGTGAGTGTCTCTAGAGGCTATGTCAGATGGGAGAAAGGATAACTCAGTCAGACCGGAAATTTTGCTGGATGGATGAGGTGGAAGGAAAAGGATCCGGAATTGAGATTCCTGACAAGAGTTGGAAACACTTCACTCAGTTCAGGATGAAGAGGGAAACACACAGGATTAAGGTGTGTCTAAAAGCTTAATAGTGCAGAAAGAATTTCAGAGTAAGAGAGTGAGTAGGCTGGATGGACAGGAAGTTGGGGGTCAGAGAATGAGCACTGCTACACATGTGAAGGTGTTAGGCAGTAACAAGTTTTAAGAATGGCAGCAAGAGTGAGTAGGTTCAGCAAGAGTGAGTAGGTGGCTTCAGAGTGTGGAGTCCAGATCACTGGGCTGGAGAAGGAAAAGGAACTGGATTAAGGTGTTAAATTGGCTAATCACATGGACTGTAAGCGTATCTGAGATGACGAGAAGTGTTAGGAAAGACTGAGAGCTAGTTTCTAAATTTTTCCTTAAATTTAGAGAAAAATTTGATTCAGCAACTGGAAGAAGAGAATCTAACAAGTAGCAAGTGGCACACTCATCCCTGTCTAAAAAAATCAGGATTCCCAAAAGGGTGATATGTTGGGGTACATTCAAAGATGAGAATCAATTTCAGGTTTGAGTGCCTATTAATTTACTGTGCAGGACGTACGCAACACAAGAAGATGAAGAAGATGCAAAAGTGTTCTTTAGGTAATTCAAAGTTAAGTATATAACCCCCCCAACCCCATTCTACTCCACGATAAGATTGCATTAATAATCTTTGTCCAATGTCGACTGGAAAAAAATTTGTTTCTGTATTTTCCTAATCATACAATAAGGAAACACACCACTTCTACTTTTTATTATATCTTTAAACACATGCTTACCTGATTCTTCTTAGGAAGTGTTCTCTTTGTACACTTCGTTTCTTGAGACTTCCTCCTATTACTTTTCTTTTCTTTACAAGGCTGAACTTCCGTATTCAATAAGTTGCAAACATTTTCTTCTACAAAACTGACCAATTGCTATAAAGAAAGTGTAAAGTAAGGATATAATAAAGCACAAGCAATTACATGATAACGTGCAGCTCTCAATCTTTTTGGGCTTCCCAGGATGCTTCTACCACTTTAGATCCCATTTCTTAATTCACAGATCCTATTAAAAGCACTTTGATGAAAATTGGTGGAAATGGTAATTACCAATTTCTGAATCATCAAATGCAGACCCAGAAGCATATATACATCACCCAATTATAATGGGGAAGAAAGAAAAAACAGTTTAAGAATTCGTTAATTCATTCATTCATCAACTACTCATTAAGAACCTACAATTTAGCACCTAACTGCTGGGTTATGGGGACAAAATCATGAATTTTTAGATTAACTAGGTTTGAATCCTGGGTTTAACATCCAACCATATAAGCTAAATACCCCATGAGAGTATATGTTTATACTTTATAATGTTATAAACAAAAATCCAAATTTTATCTAATTTAACAAAATAGCAAAAAACATGCATTTAATGGGAGTTATGCTTATATATAACTCCCAGGTGAAACCAAGTGTTAAAAATCAAACAGACTGAAGCACAATTTTAAAAAGGTTATACTTACATCATTTTCTGGTTCTGTTAATTACATGCTGATCCTCTCCACTTTCACCTCAATGAAATTCATAAAATCATACAGATCTCAAACAAATTTTGTTAACTTCCATGTTAACATAGCTCTGAAAGCAGCTTTTTTTTGAGACGGAGTCTCGCTCTGTCGCCCAGGTTGGAGTGCAGTGGCCAGATCTCAGCTCACTGCAAGCTCCGCCTCCTGGGTTCCCGCTATTCTCCTGCCTCAGCCTCCCAAGTAGCTGGGACTACAGGCGCCCGCCACCTCGTCCGGCTAATTTTTTGTACTTTTTAGTAGAGATGGGGTTTCACTGTGTTAGCCAGGATGGTCTCGATCTCCTGACCTCGTGATCTGCCCGTCTCGGCCTCCCAAAGTGCTGGGATTACAGGCTTGAGCGACCGTGCCCGGCCCAAAGCAGCTTTTTAGATTTTTCTTCTAATAGAATTAAAATCAAATCAGAAACACATTATCACCTTATAGGTTACATGCTAGGTAGGATAAAGTACTAGTTTTTTTTTTTTTTTTTTTTGAGACGGAGTCTTGCTCTGTTGCCCAGGCTGGAGAGCAGTGGCACGATCTCAGCTCACTGTAAGCTCCACCTCCTGGGTTCACGCCTTTCTCCTCCTGCCTCAGCCTCCCTAGTAGCTGGGACTACAGGCACCCGCCACCACCTACAGCTAATTTGTTTTTGTATTTTTAGTAGAGATGCGGTTTTACCGTGTTAGCCAGAATGGTCTCGATCTCCTGACCTCATGATTCGCCCACCGTGGCCTCCCAAAGTGTTGGGATTACAGGAGTGAGCCACGGCGCCCAGCCAAAGTATTAGTTCTTAATGACACTGATTAAACCAAGATTTCACCCATTATCATTTGACAACGAAAACAGAAAAAGTATATTGCACGATTTAAAAACAAGTATGTTGTGCCAAACACAAACACTTACATTTCTTCTGTTAGAAGTCCTTGTTATTCTACCAACTTTATGAGAGGATATTTTCTCATGGTTATTCGAAGAACTAAAGGTATCCGTGCCTGATAAGACAAAGACAGAATCAGGGTAGGAAACCAAAAATTAAAACATGCACCTTCCTTTGGAAACACTGTGTTTAGGATATCCACCTTTAATATCATATCTAAACAAAAAAAGAGAGGAGTCAAGCAGCAGAAATTTTGAAATCCAATTTTTTTTTCGTTTTAAAAAACTTTAAGTTTACTGGATACTCAGAAACTTTCATCACTTTCCATGGTGACTGCTTAACATATTACCAAGCTAAGACAGCAGAATAAATCACATTATGATAAATGCATGTATTTTCATGAACGTCCATTTATTCCACAATACATTTTGTATAATGAAATCACAATAAAGGACATTAAGATAACCATGAAAATACTTTACTTGTTTTAAATTTTATTTAAAGTGTAGGATAGGAACATTTTATTTTGACCACTTTTCTTCTTTGAGATGGAGTCTTACTCTGTCACCCAGGTTGGAGTGCAGTGGTGCAATCTCAGCTCACTGCAACCTCTGTCTCCTGGGTTCAAGTGATGCTGCTGCCTCAGCCTCCTGAGTAGCTGAGATTATAGGCACCCACTATCATGTCTGGCTAATTTTTTTTTGTATTTTCAGTAGAGACCAGGTTTCACCATGTTGGCAAGGCTGGTCTCAAACTCCTGACCTCAAGTGATCCACCTGTCTCAGCCTCCCAAAGTGCTGGGATTACAGGCATGAGCCACCGTGCCTGGCATGTGACTTTTAATGATATAAATGAAAGGCATATAATGTGTTTAAGGGTATGGGTTTTGTAACGTGATAGACTGTAGTTCAAATTTTAGCTCTAACTTAGTAATGCACAACTTGGAGTCTACTATGTTTGGTTTGTGTCAACAAGAAGCCATTAAAGGGTTTCCACCAGGGAGGACACCTGAATAAAGGTGCCCATCCCATGACATCTGCCAGCTAAGTCCTGGTTTGTCAGAAAAGATGGGAGCAATCTCTGTTGCTTGGTCATAATCATAAAAAATCCAGAGACCTTGGAAAGCACATGTGCTAAAAATGCCACATTAATGTTGAGGAAAAAGTCTGGATATTCAAGAATGATCCTTATAATCCAGGTATCAGTTCTGTAAACTGTGAATAGCAGTTTGTCATTGATACTTAAGAGTTGAAAGGCTAACTCCACTGCTTCTAGCAACTAACAAAATGGGGATTCCATCTGAGGAAGTGAATTGTGGGTGATTATGAAGTATGAGGCTTGGAATGGAAAAGGGATGGATGAATAGCTTCATGTCAGCTTTCCAATACTATTAGGTTTTTTTAAACCAAGTATATGCTGCGGTAACAAACATGAAATGTTTAAAAGAAAATAAAAATAGTCAACATATACACAAATAAAAAATGACACTTATGATTTTAAGGTAAACAAAAGTTACTACCTGAAAGGGTCTCAGAGATTGATGACTTATTAGGAGAACTCAGAACGGCAAATGATACTTGAAGTGGTTCTATGTTTTCCTAAACAAGGGAAAAAAGAGTAGAAGTTAGATATCTTTAAAAGCAGTGAATATATAATGTGCCCAAAAGAAAAGTAAGAATTTATTTTGGTAGGAGAAACTATAATAAACATAAAGATGGGTAATCAATAAAAGATTCTAAAAGTCAAAGCAAAACAAATATATTGAATAGAAAAATATATGTATATCACTTACCAATCATGTTTGCAATTGAAGGTTTACTAACTGCAATCCATCAAACTATTAAGAAAATTTATAAGCGAAAGTACACATAATGATCTGCTGCTAAATGTCTAACTCCTATAAAGAAAATTTAAAAATTCATTCATAAACACAATCTAATGCTATAACATTACTCAAGAAATTCCAGGGTAAGATGGCAATATAAATAGAGAGCAAATCTTTTCCACATAATTGCTGGTAAGACATTAACTATTGGTTTTGCACAGACAACATTTGTCACTTTGAAGAAATTCTCTTTTATTACCATTTTGCTCAGAGGTTTTGTTTTTTAAATGAGAAATGGTTACTAGATTTTGTTAAATGCTTTTTCTGCATCTACTCAGATGACCATATTTCTGTCTTAGTCTCTTAACAAGGCGAATTACACTGATTGTTTTTCAAACATAACACAACTTTGCAGCCCAAGGCTAAATCTCACATGGTTATGATGTATTTTATCTTTTTATATATTGCTATGTTTACAAGGATACAGAACTGTAGTTTTCTTCTCTTGCAATGCCTGTCTGATTTTGGCACCAGGTTAATGCTGAAATCACAATGCTGACATCAATTAACCTACTCCTTCAATTTGTGGAAAAACTTGTATAGAATTAGTATTTTAACTTGCTCAAATGTTTGGTAGTATTCATCAGTAAAATCATCAAAAACTAGCCAGGAATGGTGATGTGTGCCCATAGTCCCAGCTACTTGGGAGGCTAAGATGGAAGGATACGGGAGGATAGCTTGAGCCTGGGAGGTTGAGGCTGCAGTGAGCCATGATCACACCACTGCACTCCAGCTTGGGTGACAGAGTAAGATCCTACCTCAAAAAAAAAAAAAAAAATCATCTATACCTAGAGTTTTCTTTGTGGGAAAGTTTAACTAAAATTTAAATGTCTTAGGTTGATATAGGGCTACTGAGGTTATTTATTTCACCTTTACTGAGTTTTGGTAGTTTGTCTTCCAAGGAATGTATCCAGTTTACCTAAGTTGTTAAATTCATTGGTATAAATCTATTCAATATGTACAAGGAGTCAGGGAAGTATTATTTGTAATGGGGAAAAATTCATAAAAACCTACATACAAAAGAGATTAATTTAAACCATGGCATATCATTTAGTGTATCTCATTTCAAAGCATAGTTATTGCTCATGCAAAGCAGGTGACACCTGATGAAAATACAGGCAAGTTTGTTCCATGCTTTTCACACTTACAAGATTCTCCCCCTTGTCATCAAAATCTGGTTGAGGTAATGGCTCAGGAACAGGTGACTGCTCAAGCAGCAGGGAACTGAGACCATCAAAGTCCTTTTTACAAACAGGTGTTCCTCCTTTACGCAATGGAGTATTTGCTGGCAAAGATTCATCAAACACTTCTGGGCTTAAGTCCTCTCCAAAAGTAACTCTCTTCCTCTTCCTCATATTTAGAAAGGCCGGTGCTTCAAAATTTTCTTCATCTTCTGTAATTAGATAATAAATGAGAGTAACTGAAAAATTAAGCTATATTTCTTATCTAAAAGGCATATACTAGAATCTTTTAAAGTGATTATATTCAGCTATTATTTGTATAATAGCTAGTAAAGTAAAGCTACAAAATAATTGTTGGTAGAGCAAATTCAAAATGGAGAAGACAAGCACATTTCCAATTAAAATATGGTAACAGATTTCCAAGTAAAAATGTGCATATCTTAAATGTTTATAAAATTGAAATATAAATTTTCTTACAAATCCCACCACTACGTAAAAATGGATCCATGAAATGGACAGACCAATTCTGAGGCTCTCCAAGGAGACTCTATTCCTCTCAACTGTTCATTCACGTGTTATTTCAGAAACATTAAGGCATTGAAAATTTCATATATTACACCAGGTTTATTAACAAGAAAATGATATCCTCAAGCTTAAAAACAAGTATGAACTTCTTACTTGCTTCTTTATCTTTGCAACAGTTTGGGAGATTTGAGATTAAGCTGGGATGAGTCCCATCATCATCACAGAGGTTGTTACAGTGTTCCTAAACAGAATAAACATCAATGAATCATTTTACATATAGAAATACATAGATGTCGTCATTAAAAATGGCAGTTTTGAAATTCTCTGTCAGCTGCACACAGATACTCCTGTATGAAAGATTACCTTTATTTTCAATAACTGTCCTGGCTCAAAACCATGATATCAGGCACAAATCATAACTACGTCCCCTACAAACCACTTTAGAACACAGCATTTCAGGGCAAAATTGAAGCACAGGAATCAATAAACGTGGATCAAATTCATTCAATGTTTGATCTAGCAAGTAAAGTTAAGGAAAACAGCAGTAGCTAGAATAACAGCATATGGTTATCGCTTGGTATCTATGGGAGATTCGTTTTAGGGTCCCCTAAGATACCAAAATCCACGGATGCTCAAGTCCCTTTTATAAAATGGCACCGTATTTACATACAACTTGAACACATCCTCCCGTATACTTTAAATACTACTTATAATATCTAATACAATGTAAATGTCATGTAAAAGAATATTTTGTATTTATTTATTTATTTTTGAGACAAGGTCTGGCTCTATCACCCAGGCTGGAGTGCAATGGTGCAATCTCAGGTCACTGTAACCTGTCTCCCAGGCTCAAGCCATTCTCCCATCTCAGCCTCCCGAGTAGCTGGGACTACAGATGTGCACTACCACACCCAGCTAATTTCTGTATTTTTCTGCAGAGATGAGGTTTCGTCATGTTGCCCAGGCTGGTCTCGAACCCATGAGCTCAAGCAATCTGTGTGCCTCGGCCTCCCAAAGTGCTGGGATTACAGCTAGGAGCCACTGTGCCCAACCTAAAACAATACTTTTAAATGGCATTGTTACATGGTATTGTTAATATGTATTGTATGATGCTGTTATATGTTATTGTTTTTATGTGTTTTGTGACTTTTTTTTCCTGATAATTTTTGATCTGTGGTTGGTTTAATCCATGGATGCAGAACCCATGGATTTGAAGGCTACATCTACCATATATGGTGTCAGAAGAGGAAAACTATATAAATGATCTGAGATAGAAGAATTGCACTAAAATAAGAAAAAAGCCAACAGTTAAACGGTATAACATCGTGTTCTATCTTTTAAACATGCAAACCACACCTATTCCTGGTATTTAAATCTTTTTACGTTACTATATTCTTGAGGAAGAAACAACGAAAGAAGGTAGCAGTTGTCCCTGTGTGTTTCTCCAAATGAAGATTACAGTGTAGGCAAGTTAGGAAGGAAGGGATATTGTAAGCCCCGTAGAAAAAGACAGAACAAGCCTAAACACAGGGCCCCTGGAGCTCAGCAGGAGACAGCCAGGCCTACAGACTGGATCAAAGGTCCCTCTTAATCACCACCTACTCGTCTAGCCTCCACCTAAACCTCTGACCAGTCCTTGTTATCAAGAATTCCTCATTTTCTCCTGTACATCCAATTCTAAGAACAGTACCTGCTCTAAGAAATAGTCCTGCCCCAAATAAACCTCCTTCATCTGTCTCTCAAGTCAGTTCATTTTTCTGACCAGGAAAATGCACATACCAATATTGCAAAATAAGTTAATTTATACAACAAAGCTCATGTTTACTTTTAGATTTATTTTTAACTGAAACAATCAGAAAAGTCAGCAAACAACTCACAATTTATATGCCTCCCAATTTTTGCCATCTTAGTATAAAGATCATTAGTTGTAAATGTTTCATTTTCCTTTTTTTTGAGACGGAGTCTCACTCTGTTGCCCAGGCTGGAGTGCAGTGGCCCAATCTTGGCTCACTGTAAGCTCTGCCTCCCAGGTTTAAGCCATTCTCCTGCCCCAGCCTCTTGAGTAGCTGGGACTACAGGCGCCCGCCACCACACCTGGCTAATTTTTTGTATTTTTAGTAGAGACGGGGTTTCACCCTGTCAGCCAGGATGGTCTCTATCTCCTGACCTATTGATCCACCTGCCTCGGCCTCCCAAAGTGCTGGGATTACAGGCGTGAGACACTACGCCTGGCCAGTTGTGTTTTCATATGATTCTAATGACAAGACTTAATACTTGCTGTGTCATATTGTTATAAAATAAGAGTTGCACGGATCATTCAGATGTTAAGTCTTTTTGAGAAGATATGAACAAACAGCGCTGTGTGTATTACAGATCCAAACCAGCTTTTTTTTTTGGCCCAGACTGGTCTCAAACTCCTGGGCTCAAGCGATCCTTCAGTCTTGGCCTTCCAAAGTCAGGGGATTACAGGTGTGAGCTATTGTACCTGGCCACAAATCAGCTCTTTAACCAAAATTATTAAAGCTTTATAAATAGCAACTGACCATCAATGATCCATGTAAATAGAAGGTAATTTAGTTCCTTTTGGCTTCAGAACAGATTAGAACAGGCTTGTAGGCATACTTGTATGTTAAAATATTTATGGTTTGAGAAAAAGATTTGTATTTCTGGGGTGCCAGACACTCGTGGTGATTTTATAATATCCCATTTAACGCTCAAATTACTCTAAAAGTAGTTACCAACTTTACATTTTTATAGATAAGGAAACCAGGCACAGAAAGGTCAAATAATTTGCTCAGTGACTATGTTTCCAAGTCAAGATCTGAAACTTGGCATTTTGACTCCTGAGGCTATTCTCTCAACCTCTCATGGACTGACAGCCTGTCACGGATTTTAACAGTAGACTTATCTGGGTTCACTTAACAACCTACAAGCCTAAGTGTATGTCAAACAGGTCCTATACCTTTCTGGGAGCACTACTGCTGTATATATATGCCAGAACTATCAATAGAAACTACTCAATAAATGCCAGCTAGTTCCTATCAACTTCCCCTTTCCTCATATTGACTGGGCTTAGACAAAAAAGGATGGCTATAAGAGGTACTTTTAATACCAAATATTTTGGGAGGAATAATCAGTTTAACAGATTGACACATTAATTATGATTAAGTTAATTAATATCACTTATATAATTACATAAATCAATAATGTTAGTGCAATAAGATTATGTAAGATTATGACCCTTTATCAACTACAGTCTACTTAAATTCTGCATACTATATACTGTATTTAATTTTTTAAAAATAAGAACAAAAAGGAACTACACAGTGTTGTCAATAAGAAAAGATAAGGAAAAAAATTCACAATAAGACACGTAAGACATTTCCTTTTAAACTAGTATGAAATATGACATTTCAAGGGTATTACTTTGAATGAAAATGCATTTTTATTCATTTGCTTTAGCAAATTTAACTCTCTTCTTACCTGTAAGCTCTCCAGACACATCTTAACAGAGGGTTTCTTCAGTACAGAACGAAGTACAAAGGTCTTAGGGGTGGAAAGGTCCCTCCTGCACGCTGGAGTAGCTGGTGACCTGACATCAGGGACTGCGTCTGAGCTCACTTCTGCTGTGAACATGTCAGGCGAAACGGCATCGCTTGATCCTTTGCCCACTACACAGTCAGCAACCTTCAATGCTTCAAGATAAACATGTAAACTTGAGAGGAGGAAGATCTCTTAAATCTGTTTGTTCTAGACCAAAAATATATTGTGTATTTGCAAAGATAATAACATGCTATGAAGAAATTCAAACCTAATATAACCTGATTAGGCAGTAACGTCTGGGATTTCATCTGGAAAGAAAAAAGGAGGTAAAGAAGCAGCATTGGTCAGTTTTTACCTCAAATATGACTATGAAGGGTAAAGTGGGTATGGGGATTTGGCTCCCCAGGAAATCTCTGAGTCAGAGTTTGAAAGAAGGTATCATGAATCAGCTATAAGCTATTAGTGTGCCTCTACTCATGACACCTACTACTTGGACCATAAAAATTAATCTGAGCCAAGCACTGACTAATAAGCAATTTTATTGCTAGAGTCACAGGCATTTCAACATTCGAGGGTGGCAGGAATGAGAAGAGAAAGATCATCACACCAAACTACAAACACACTGTATGTGCCCCAAACAGGCATGGCTTTTCTTCCCAAATTCTTCCCACAGGAGAACGTTGCCTTATGATTAAGTGATCCATTGAACAAATACACAATGTGGCAGGCACTCCTCTGGGTGCTGAAGAAGTAAAGATGAGCACACCCCATCAACCAGCACGGAATAAGCAGGGATTATAATATCTCACAGCAGGGAGGAGGGAGAGGGAAGGAGTGGTGGCTATGAAGAGAAACATGAGGATCCTCAGGACAGAACCGCGCTGTGGCTTGGCTGCACTGTGCTCACATGAATCCACACGTGATAAAACCACACGGACTAAACATACACAAAAGTGTGTGCATTTAAAACTGGTGAAATCTGAAAACAAGTTGGTGGATTGTAGCAATGTCCATTTCCTGGTTGTGATGTTAATATATTGTAGCTATGCAACATGTCACTACTGGGGGAAACTAAGTGAAGGGAATACTGGATTTCTTTATATTATTTCTTACAACTAGATAGCAAATTTAGTTATTTCAAATAAAAAGTTATATATATATACACACAACAAGTAGTTAATATATGCTATTAAAGAAAATAATGTAGCAAGAGAGGAATACAGTATGATAAGCTGGAAGGAAGTGCTACTGCTTTGGGTAAACAGAGAGCTCCTGAGCAGACACCTGAAGAGAACGAGGTGAACCACACACTGATTTAGGAATGGACACTATGCACACAAAGTCAAGTGCAAAGACCTGAGGTAAAGATGTACCTGGCATAGCAGAGGCCCAGCAAGGCTGCTGTGGAGGAAACAGGGGGCATGGACAAGAGAGCTGAGAAATAAGCTCAGAGCAATGGTTCAGAACCAGGCCAGGGAAGGCCTAGTAGAAATAATATGTTCTTTGGCTACTTCTCTAAGTATAACAGGAAGTTGATAAAAGATTTGGAGGAGGGCAGTGAGATACTGTGACTTACATTTTAAAACCAGTGCTCTGGCTACTGTGTGAAGAACTGTAACAGGGGACTGGGGAAAGAGGGGAAGCAGGACAACTTCAGAGGACATATAAAACAATCCAGGCAGGAGATGGTGATGGCCTGGACCACACTGATAGGAATGCAAAAGGTGAGAAGGGGGTGGACATTTGACATATTTTGAAGACCCAACAGCATTTGCCAATGTGATAACAAGTTTCATTTGAAAAAGAGAGGTATCAGTTGGGTGCATTGGCTCACACCTGTAATCCCAGCACTTTGGGAGACTGAGGTGGAATGGAAGGATCGCTTGAGCCCAGGAGTTGGTGACCAGCCTGGGCAACATAGTAGGATCCTGTATCTACCAAAAAAAAAAAAAAAAAAAAAAAATTAGCTGGGCATGGTGGTGTGCACCTGTGGTCCCAGCTACTAGGAAGGCTGAGACAGGAGGACTCCTTGAGCCCAGAAGGTTGAGGCTGCAGTGAGCCAAGATCACACCACACTGCACTCCAGCCTGGGTGACACAGCAAAGACTCTGACTTAAGAGAAAAGAAAAAGAGAGGTATCAAGTTAAGTCCAATATTTGAGATACAGCAATGAGGTGAATGACAGTGTCATTTACTAAGATGAAGAAAACAGAGATGAGCGGGTTTGTGAAGGAAAAAATCATCAAGACCTATTGGACTATGTTTAGTTTGAGATGTTTATTAGGCATTCAAGTGAAGGTCATGAAAGGGAGCTGGGGACTTAATTCAAGAGTTCCAGGAAAAGACCACGGGCAACTATTTTAATTTGAAGTCAACAGCATGTGATAATGTCGCCTAGAAAGAGTCACCTAGAAAGAGTACACATTGGGTATCTTTTATCCAAATGCTTAGAATCAGAAGTGTTTCAGATTACAATCTTTTTTCAGATTTTGAAATATTTGCATTCTACTTACCGGTCAAGCATCTCTAACCTGAAAATCCAGAAATGCTCCACTAACCATCTCCTTTGCGTGTCATGTCTGCACTCAAAAAGTTTCATAGTTGGCTGGGCGCGGTGGCTCACGCCTGTAATCCCAGCACTTTGAGAGGCCAAGGCGGGTGGATCACAAGGTCAGGAGATCAAGACCATCCTGGCAAACACGGTGAAACCCCGTCTCTACTAAAAATACAAAAAAAAATTAGCTGGGTGTGATGGCGGGCGCCTGTAGTCCCAGCTTCTCGGGAGGCTGAGGCAGGAGAATGGCGTGAACCCGGGAGGCGGCGGAGCTTTGCAGTGAGCGGAGATCGCGCCACTGTACTCCAGCCTGGGCGACAGAGCGAGACTCCGTCTCAAAAAAAAAAAAAAAAAAGTTTCATAGTTTGGATTTTTGGCTTAGGGATGCTCAACCTGTATATAGAGAAAAAAGGTCCAAACACTGAACGCAAAGGTCCGGGGGCATTCAAATATTTGAAGGTCAGGATGGAAGAAGAGGAGCAAAGAAAATACACAAAGAGGAAATGGTCAGTGATACACGGGAAAATGAGAATGACATCCTGAAACCCAGTGAGGAAAACGCTTCTCACAGGAGGGCCTGGTTATAGATGTCCATATCTGTCCATAGTGCTGCTAAGACATCAAGGAGACGAATGTGTTCAGACTGACTACCACTGGGATGGCAGCCAGGAGATGGTGGGTCAACAAGGCCTATTTGGAGCTGGATCAAGAAGAGAATGGGAGGCAAGGAGACAGAGTGCGGCCTTCTCTTAAGTTTTGCCTAAAGGAGAGTAAAGAAATGGTGTTCTGGCTAGAAGGGAATCCTGGGGCAAAGGGAAGTTTAAGATGGGATATTTTACAGCATCTTGTAGCTGAATAAGAAAAGTTAACAATTCAGAAAAGAGAGGGGACAACTCAGACACAAGGTCCTTGGAAAGAGAAGGAGCAATGGGAATCAGTCCATAAAAAAGAGGGCCAGGCATGGTGGCTCATGTCTGTAATTCCAGCACTTTGGGAGGCCAAGGTGGGCAGATCACCAGAGATTAAGGAGTTTGAGACCAGACTGGCCAACATGGTGAGACAGCGTCTCTACTAAAAATACAAAAATTAGCCAGGCGTGGTGGCGTGTGCCTGTAGTCCCAGCTACGCAGGAGGGCTGAGGCAGGAGAATCACTTGAACCCGGGAGGCAGAGGTTGTAATGAGCTGAGGGCGCACCACTGCACTCCAGCCTGGGTGACAGAGTGAGGCTCCATCTCAAAAAAAAAAGAGGCTGGCCCTAGGTAAGAACATTGAGACCCTTTTGAAAGAGGAGCAAAGGTAGATACACACATACAGAGATGCAGGAGGGCTTAGGGGTGAGAGGCCTAAGACCTTTGCTCCCAACATCTCTTATTTTCTCAATGGTACAGGAAGCAAGGAACTGCAAAAGGCTACCAGGGAACTTTCTCTCAGATCACTTATGAGTACAGCTGCCAGATTTGGCAAATAAAGATGCAGGGGCCCAGTTAAATCCGAATTATATCTAATTCCTTACATATATGTACTTTGATGTGAAACAAAAATACTGGAGTGATGTGGGGGTAGATAGTGGAGTAAGAGTTCTGTGGCTTCATTCCCTGTTCCCAGAGAAATCCAACGAGCAACTGTCTGCAGGCAAAAATAACATCCTGAATATACCAGAATTTGGGAGTGAGGCTGAGACACCTCCTTGGACCCCAGAATGGAGAAAAGCCACACACAAGTGGTAAGAAACTGTTCTGTTTGACTGTGCTGCCCCTCTCCCAACTGGCACAGTGCCACACACAGAGAATTCCCCTGGACCCACAGTTTCTACAGTGGGAAGAGTGAGTGAGAGGCAGACATTTGGCTTCCCCACCGTTCTGGGATCCTTTGCAGGTGCTGCATTCTTGTCTCGTCCCCCAGGAAACACTGGGAGTACTGGCAAGGCTGGACCACTGGGGTTCAGATAAAAACAAAGAATGTGGGATGGGGATCACAGCCACCAGAGAGCAAATTTTGGTGGTTTCCTGCATTCCAGCTAACAGAGATGCCACACCAGAGAAACCAGCCAGCTGTGTTAAGCTGCAGGAAACATGGTTAGTGGTTCAAATCCCTGTCCAGCTTCCCCACACAGCTTGGGTGCTCCCATCAGGTCTTCCCCAGGTCCAGAGGCAACTGTAGGTCAGCGATTGCCCACAGAGGAAATATCTGGCCCCTAGCTGTAAAGATGTGAGTCAACTAAGTTCTAGTGCTTGCAATTAAATATTTGCTTTTATTTATTTCTTTTTTTTGAGATGAAGTTTCGCTCTGTCACACAGGCTCCAGTGCAGCGGTGCAATCTCAGCTCACTGCAACCTCCACCTCCCAGATTCAAGCAATTCTCCTGCCTCAGCCTCCTGAGTAGCTGGGATTACAGGCAGGTGCCACCACGCCCGGCTACTTTTTGTATTTTTAGTAGAGACAGGATTTCACTATATTGGTCAGGCTGGTCTCGAACTCCTGACCTTGTGATCTGCCCGCCTCAGCCTTCCAACGTGCTGGGATTACAGGCGTGAGCTACTACACCCGGCCTAAATATTTGCATTCTGCTTACCAGTCAAGCATCACTAACCTGAAAATCCAGAAATGCTCCAATAACCATCTCCTTTGAGTGTCATGCTGGCACTCAAAAAGTTTCAGAGTTTGGATTTTGGCTTAGGGGGAGCAACTATAGGTCAGCAATTACCCATGAAAGGTACATCTGGGCCTACCCAATCCTAGAAGTGGAAAGGTGATCAAACTAAGCCCTTCTGCTGTCACTAAGCGTTCCCCAAGCCAGGTCATGTCAGTGATTACCTGTGGAAGGAGCATCTGTCCCTGCTCAACCCCAGCTGCAGAGAAGTGACTCTACCAAACCTCAGTGCTCTGCTTAACCCTACCCAGGGCTGGGAGGCAAGCCGAAATCCACACACATCTGTGGAGTACAGCCTCAGGCCCTGCCCACCCTATGGGGCCAAGCAACAACCTCAAGCAGCCTCAGAGCCCATCACACGGTTCTGCCCAACTACAGATTCTAAACAATAGTACTGACCAGCCAAGGAAGACAACCTGCAACTCTGCCAAATCGGAGACAATCACAGAGCCCAGAGAGCAGCTCTACCTGACTGAGGCAGAGTCCAGCCAGTGATCTTACTAGACCATGGAGGACAGCTAGCAATATCATTTGACTTCACAGCACAGGAAGCAACCAGAGAACCTGACACCAAAATACAAAGGATCACAAGAAACTACTATGAATAATTAAATGCCAACAAATTGGATAAAAGAAATGGATCATGAACAATAGAAAATCTCAAAAGACCAATAATGAGTAAGATGACGACTGAATTAGTAATAAAAATCTCTCACCAAAAGAAAAGCCCAGGACCAGATGGCTTTATTGCTGACTTCCATCAAACATTTAAAGAACTGACAAGTTTTCCCAAACACTTAAAAAAAAAAAAAAAAAAAAAGTAAAGAAAATACTTGCAAATACTTCCTTGTCATTTTACAAGGTTAGCACTACCCTGCTACATACAAGAAAATTATACATCAATATCCCTGGTGAACAAAGATGCAAAAATCCTCCACAAAATATTAGCAAACCTAATTCAGGAACACATTAAAAGAATCATTCACCATGATCAAATTAGATTTATCCCTGGGATGAAGGATGGTTCAACATATCCAAATCTATGTGATACATGACATAAAGAAGATGAAAAATAAAAGTCATATGATCACCATTTATGTTTCCTTAAGCAGATCATTGTTGAAATTATTCATAACTATTCTTATGCCCTCTGCCCAGAAACCTTTTTTGTATCTGACAGTTGCTGAGATTTGGGGAAAGGAGCAAATCATAATAGAAATTAGGACTCCCCTCCATGTATTACGATCATAGTCTCAAAGAAGCTACTATAAGGCATTCATGGTGCTCTGAGCAGTGTTTTGTGTGTGTGTGTTTTAAACTGGTAGGAAACTGCGTGCGTATTTATAAAAATAAAAAACTGGAAGAAATGAAAAAATATATATCAGAAATAGCCTGGCTTCAAATTTTAAGCACACACAAATTCTGTCTCTGGGTATTATGAAGCTCTTATGTGAAACATGTTTCTTTGTAATGAAAACCACGTTAGAGATGTTTAGTAATCATATTCTGTTACTGGTACCAAGACTACTAAGGAAATGCCTTTGTACTTTAGGGAAGTACTTTTGGCATTTTATTATATAGACAGGAAAACTGAGATGTAGCCCCTCTCCTGGAAGAGCTGATTTTGAATAACTGCTCATATGATGTACATGTACTGATTACTGCCTATTTTAATAAACACTCTTGGAAAATGAAAAAAAGATTAAAAACCATATGATCACCTCAATAGACTGGAGAAAAAGCATTTGACAAAATTGAACACAATATCACAATAAAAATTCTCAGATTAGGAATAGAATGTTCTTCAACACAGTAAAAGTCATACATGACCAACTTGTCGCTAACATCATTCTCGTCAATGAAAAGCATCCATTAATGGGTGAATGGATAAAGAAAACATGGTATATACACACAGCAGAATACTATTTAACCCTAAAAGCGGGGAGACTCTCATTTGCAACAACATGGATGAATCTGGAAGAGATTTTGCTAAGTGAAACAAGCCAGGCACAAAAGACAAAAACCACATGATTTTGTGTACATGAGGAATCTAACAAAGTTGAATTTATAGAAGTAAAGAGTTGAATAGTGGTTACCAGAGGCTGTAGAAGTGGTGAGGAAGGAAATGGGGAGTTGTTGATCAAAGAATACAAGGTTTCAGATAGACAAGTGGAATCAGTTTTGAGATCTATTACACAACAGTATCTACAGTCAATATTAGTGTATTATATATTTCAAAATAACTAAGAGAGTAATTTTCAAATGTCTCATCATAAAAAAAGACAGGTAAGTGAAGTGAGGGACATGTTAATTAGCCTGATTTAATCATGCCACATTGTATAAATATATCAAAATATCAAATTGTTCCCCATAAATATGTACAGTTATGGTTTGTCATTCAAAAATAATAGTAATACATTTAAGAAAAACATTTACGTGACACATACACTATAAAATTATCTGTTGAAAACATAAATTATATGTATCTAAATTTTAAAAAGAAATGAAGGAGTGTTGGATATTTTAAGAGAAAAATAAGGTGTGAAAGTGTGTGGATTGATTAAGAAACAGCACAGATGGGCTGGTAGCGGTGGCTCACGCCTGTAATTCCCACCCCTTTGGGAGGCCAAGGCAGGTAGATCACCTGTGATCAGGAGTTCTAGATCAGCCTGGCCAACATGGTGAAATCCCGTCTCTACAATAATACAAAAATTAGCCGGGCATGGTGGCGGGTGCCTGTAATTCCAGCTACTCGGGAGGCTGAGGTGGGAGAATGGCTTGAACCTGGGAAGCGGAGGTTACAGTGAGTTGAGACTGCGCCACTGCACTCTAGCCTGGGTGACACAGCAAGACTCTGTCTCAAAAAAAAAAAAAAAGAAACAGCACAGAGCCATTTGAGGATAAAAAAAAAAAAAAACAAAATTGAGGCTATCAGGATACCAAATATTAGCAGCTCTGGGGCAGGTGCAGAGAACACAGGGAGAGTCACTGAGTTGGATTTCTGGCTACATGGGTAAAACAGAGGAAGCAGAGGGGGTAAAGGAGATCGGAGGTGCCATGCAGGTCTCCCTAAGCTCCCCCTTAACAAGGGACACTTGATTCCATCTTAGAACATCTTTTTATTCTCCCTGAAGGTGCACTGTCTGGGGTGCCACCAAAAAACAACAGAGTTTAAAATACAGAAATCAACACCAGACTCCTTTCATCAAGGCCCCACCTACTATGGTAGATCTATTCTTCCCTGTCTAATTACAATATTTCTGAGTACGGCTTCATGGCATGCCTAAATAAAATTTTGGCCTGTGTGATTTCAACATTTCATATTGTAGAGTGAGGTGTTTAGTACGATGACAACTGTTAATCGCCACACTTCATACAATCTATAATCACTATCACAGAGAATCTGTCACTCCTACGCAAAGTCCCATAAGAGCAAAGCAAAAAGAATTGTTAAGAAACCGTTGGGCCGGGCACAATGGCTCATGCCTGTAATCCCAGCACTTTGGGAGGCTGAGACGTGGATCATGAGGTCAGTAGTTCAAGACCAGCCTGGCCAAGATGGTGAAACCCCGTTTCAACTGAAAATACAAAAAAATTAGCTGGGCACGGTGGCAGGTGCCTGTAATTCTAGCTACTCAGGAGGCTGAAGCAGAGAATTGCTTGAACCCAGGAGGCAGAGGTTGCAGTGAGATGAGATTGCGCCACTGCACTCCAGCCTGGGCAACAGAGCGAGACTCCATCTCAAAAACCTATTTAAAGCATATATAACTGTTTTGGCTGGGCACAGTGGCTCACGCCTGTAATCCCAGGACTTTAGAAGGCCAAGACAGGTGGATTGCTGAAGGCAAGGAGTTGAAGCCCAGCCTGGCCAATATGGCAAAATCCCATCTCTACTAAAAACACAAAAATTAGCTGGGAATGGTGGTGCACGCCTGTAATACCAGCTACTCAGGAGGCTAAAGCACAACAATGGCTTGAACATGGTAGGGGGAGGTTGCAATGAGCCGCGATCGCACCACTGCCCTCCAGCCTGGGCAACAGAGTAAGAAACTGCCTAAAAAAAAAAAAAAGGAAAAAAAAGCACATATAACTGTTTAATCCAAAAACAACATCTTGTGGGGCTTATAACGAAATAAATGTATATCTGTAAAGGATCATAAAAGCCATGGCTGGAAAGGAGAGGAAATTGATCTGCAGAGTTTGTAGTTTCTGTATTTTATGTGATACTGTATAATATCAAACAGACTATGAAAGATTACAGAGAAATAATTAGGAATAGAAAACATATGATAAAATGACAGATGTGAATAAAACCACGTTAAGTAATTACCTGAAGTTAATAGATGAAATATTCCAATTACAATAAATTATCAGAATGGATTAAAAAAATACAAGATCCAATTATATGCCCATAAGAGTTTTACTTTAAAGATCCAAGTAGAAAAAAAAGTCAAGCTAAACCCTTGCTAGCAATGTTCACTCAGTACAAGCATACTGATTTTGAGAAAGAATGATTTTTACATTCTGGTAAAACTCTTTTTACATGCTTAAAAACAAATAAAATTATTACAAGTAGTGTTTCTCTAACAAAGAATACTTGTTAACATGTTCATAGGTGCTACCTCTTTATACTAAATTCCATGAGTTTGGAAATACTTCACTAATTCTTATTGAAGGTAGCTTAAAAAAGAGAGTATCTCTCACATGAAAAGAATTCGGAAGCATCTCTACTAGGCCATGAGCTCCTAAAAAGTAGGAAGCAATTTCATTTCCCCCAAATTTTAGCAAACAGGTACACAAATCATAAATGTCTATGAATCGGGAAACTGGCCGTGTACTAAGAAAAGATTACTTACCATTTGAAGTCTCTGTGAGCTCTGAAAGGGGAAGAGACTCTCCAACTAGAACTCCAGACTGTATTGAACCACGTTTAGACGATTTCTTGGGGAAAAATGGAAAGAGTATTACATTTTATTACTTACAGTACTACTAACGTCTTTATAAAGATTTCAGTAAACATTATGGATTACCTGGAAATCTGGAGTTCAATCAGTCACCTTCATTATCTCATAAACACGAAGTGTACAGGATCTAACAATGAAGTATCCATACTAACTGCATCCTAAACATCTGACAAATCAACTTTTACTTCCCCAGGAAAAGTTTAAAGGACATATTTTTGTTGTTATAGCCTAGAGAGTTGTATTATCTGCAATTCTTTAGAGAAAATTCTCAAAATAAAGTTTATATAATTATCAAATGCCAAACGAAATCAATAACTGGGATATGAAAAACATTAAAGGCTAGGATAGAAAACACAGCCACATTAATTCAGAAATAATATCTGAATCATGATGTGTGTTCAATTAATCAAAGTTCTGATAACAAACAATTACTCTTGCTTCTGTCCGGTGGGGATTTCACATCAACCTGAACAGGGTGGAGGGAGCCAAGATTATAGGTGACTGAAATACAAAGGAAATCCACTGGAGCCTGAAGAATCTCTAATAACTATCAAATCTTTGTTCTGCTAGTCCATATAAAACGAATAGGACGAGCACTGGATCTAAGTGACAGAGAAGGTGCAGAAAGAGTTCCAACTGTAATGGTGTTAGGTGTCTCCTCTCACAAAGGACATGAGGAGCTAGTGTGTCAAACCAGAACTAGGAACATGAAGCAAGAAAAGCCTGTCAGGAAAGACCAGCTCCCTGTTCACACGTGCACACAGGTCAGCTGATCTTCAGTAGTATTACTTTTCTCCTAATATCACCTTTTGATCATGTTGACAGGGTTTAGGTAGTTGTAAGCCACAAAAATCCCTACAGCTACTTGAAAGAAGTGAGCAAAGGAGAAATTGCTGAATGGCACCCTGATTTCCATCAGAAGGAAAGCAGTCAGGGGCAGGCATAAGTGCAAGACTCCCAGGCCTGTGGAGTACACCCTACATAGGAGGCATCTGCTTATACCCTGCTCTCCAGTAGAAAAAATACTGTCTGAGGGCAGGACTGTAACTTCCTCCCTTCTTAGAGTATCACCCTCTAGAATACCTCACACGGCCGGGCGCGGTGGCTCAAGCCTGTAATCCCAGCACTTTGGGAGGCTGAGACGGGCGGATCACGAGGTCAGGAGATCGAGACCATCCTGGCTAACATGATGAAACCACATCTCTACTTAAAAAAAAAATACAAAAAACTGGCCGGGCGAGGTGGCGGGCGCCTGTAGTCCCAGCTACTTGGGAGGCTGAGGCAGGAGATGGCGTAAACCCGGGAGGCAGAGCTTGTAGTGAGCTGAGATCCGGCCACTGCACTCCAGCCCAGGCGACAGAGCAAGACTCTGTCTCAAAAAAAAAAAAAAAAAAAAAAAAGAATACCTCACACAGAAGACCCCAGGGCTTATTCTCTTTGTAAGGTTAGTAGTCAAAAGTGAGATCGCTATCCAAACCGTCTCTAATAAGCGATAAATACCAACAACCATAAAATTAACAGGTAGGAAACACACACCCCCCCCCCCCCCCAGCTACCACAGGGCAGAACAAGGTACTAAAATTGAAGAATGGCACTGACAGCCTTAAAACTGCCTATGCAGAAAACCAAAACTTCATTTGCCTACACGTAAAGTAAGTGAATTACCTCAGAAAGATCTGCAGAAGTTTCAACTGCACATGCTCTGTCTGTATCAATATTGAGTATATGGAGACCAATTACTTTTCCTTTAGCATCTGTTAGATTTTCATCAGAGTCTCTCTGATAGGATATTCTCCGACGTTTGGAGGACAACACTGCAGGGAACCCAGACTGCTGGCACAGGTTGAGACCTTCCTTTCTGGCTATAAACACAAAACAAAAACAAAACAACACAGGCATAAATGTTTTCATAGATATAATATATATATTTATTTCTTTTCTTTTTTTTTTTTTTTTTGAGATGGAGTTTCACTCGTCACCCAGGCTGGAGTACAATGGTGAGATCTCAGCTCACTGCAACCTCCACCTCCTGGGTTCAAGTGATTCTCCTGCCTCTGTCTCCTGCGAGCTGGGATTACAGGCTCACGCCACCATGCCCAGCTAATCTTTGTATATTTAGTACAGACGGGGTTTCACCACGTTGGTCAGGCTGGTCTGAACTCCTGACCTCAGGTGATCCACCCACCTCAGCCTCCCAAAGTGCTGGGATTACAGGCATGAGCCACCGTACCCGGCTATTGTGCATTATAATAATTTTAGTAAAATCTAGTTCTTGAGTCTAAATTATCAATGAAAAGAAAAATCTAGCACACTTTTTTATTCCAAAACAATAAATCTAACTGAAAGGAATGAAAACATGCCTATTGAAAAGATAAGATATACTAAAATACTTTCGCATGTCTAACATGGTACCTTACGCTTTTTAAATGTATGATGACACCTGTTATTTTAAAAGATGTGGTTATGTTCTAATACTCTGTATGACTTTATGAAACAGACAACCACCATGTGCCTCAGTTTTTTCTAGCTTAAAAAAAAGGAATTGTCTACAGAATTATAATGATGTAAATAAATTTTAAGACCCAGGAAAAAACTGAAACAATAAGTGAGTCACAAACTACAAATATAAATCGGTACATGTGAACAGGTCACATACTCTAGAGACAGATGAGGGGGACTTGTCTGGGGCTAACAGAGCAATCCTCATGGGTGGTGTTGAAATTGCACTTAAAGATGGTTCAAGAATTCAAAACAAACTCATTTGGAACCTTAGCGTGTAAAGTACCAGAGAATAGTTATAATGATTACAGTAAGACCAAGATTTTGTCACATTCTGGTGTCTGAAATGCTTTGTGATGGGGGGGGGGGGGGGGGGGCGGGGAGAGACTGAAAAAACCACCAAATAAACTACAATCTAAGAGTTACAGAACATAGCAGGTTATCAGACTGGATATACTTGTGTGTGTGGTGCTGTTTTTTTTTTTTGAAAGTGAGTCTCACTTCTTTGCCCAGGCTAGAGTGCAATGGCACGATCTGGGATCACCGCAACCTCCACCTCTCGGGTTCAAGTGATTCTCCTGCCTCAGCTTCCCCAGTAGCTGGGATTACAGGCATGTGCCACCAAGCCTGGCTAATTTTTGTATTTTTAGTAGAGACAGGGTTTCATCATGTTGGCCAGGCTGGTCTCGAATTCCTGACCCCAAGTGATCCTCCCTCCTCAGCCTCCCAAAGTGCTGGAATTACAGGCATGAGCCACTGCGCCTGGCTGGATATATTTGTTTTTAACATCAAGGTTGGGTGTTTGGTACTCATATAAAATTTATATGAATTTATTTCATGTATTAAATGCTTGCCAAGCTTAATAATAATCCTGTAAAAATCAAGATTTGTAAACTCAAAATTGCCAAAAGCTCTATGGTAAAGGTGAAATGAGCTAATTATCTCTGACATTTTAAAACTTAAAATTTAATTGCAACCATGTGGAAATGTAGGATTAGGAGTGCCTGATGCCAGGTTTTTTTTCCAAGAGAAACCAGAAATCCCTATTTTTGTGTGAGATGCCCCAAATTTTTAATGTTAGTCTCATTTCATAAATATAATTGTGCTCTGAAAAGATTGGTTTCACACTAAATCATTTCATATCTCAGAAGCTTGTCTTTATAAATACTAAAGTCAAAACTGAAAGAATTATCTCTACTCACTCAAGTCTGTCGTCTCGGACTCTCCTCCTGCCTCTGAGAATTCTGGACAGTCAGTCATTTTCTCGTTTTCCTTTATGGAGTGAAAAGCTGACTGGAAGGCTGATATTCGTTCTCTTAAAGAGTTAACATTTCGATACAGTGCGGGGCTGCCCTGCGAAAGTACAAAATATATAAGAAGTATTATAATCAATTCATACTTTCTATATTCTAGGCCTACAGCCTTTGAATCCAAAATTAAATACAGTACACATATGCTTTTTGAAGATCTGAGGTAAGGAGTTAGTGTGGTAGAGCTTCTTCACCCTGGAATCACACATTTTCAGTTTGAATAAAGAAGTTTACCACAAAAATGTTGAGAGGCCAGCCTAAGAGTAGATGGAGGGTGCCAAGAAAACATTGCACTCTGGGATGGTGCAACAAAAAGGGACAGGAGCAACCTGTTTGCAATTTTTACCAAATGTTGTGCTGGATGTATCCGTAGGAAGCCATCTGCATGGTGCCTGTGTCACAGGTAAGTCTCAGCATACCTACTTCAGTCCAAGCTGTTTCTACTCAGCACCGCTCTACACATGCCCTCCAGCCCAGGGGCCAGAATGAGATACAGAAGTTCCATACATACTCAGATACCACATTTGCATCGCTCTCTTTTTTAGCTCTTCCCAGTTAATTTTCCTGACTGTATGGGACCTGGAGGATATTTACTTCTTAGGGTTGAAAGCCAGCCATTCTCTTAAAATACAAAGTTAGACGGTATAAGCACAGAAGCTCTATGGAAATCCCGTTAATAGGGTTCCAGCCAAAGACGGATAAAATGAAATTTATACTAGTAGGGATAGAAGTGCCAGATAAAGGCAAGTAATATAAAAATTGAGAGTTCCATTTACATAAAAAATAAATTACAAATGAAGTTCTCTCTCTGAATTTTTTTTTATTACTTGGACTACTAACATTTCCATTGACACAAAGTTAGTGGCAATGTTTAAAAATTATACTAATGAGCAAAAAGTGAAGTAAAAATTACCTCCCTTTAAGATATCATACACAGTAGGCCGGGCACGGTGGCTCATGCATGTAATCCCAGCATTTTGGGAGGCCAAGGTGGGAGGATCACTTGAGGTCAGGAGTTCGAGATCAGTCTGGCTAACATGGTGAAACCCTGTCTCTACTAAAAATACAAAAATTAACCAGGCATGGTGGCACGTGCCTGTAATCCCAGCTATGTGGGAGGCTGAGGTGGAAGAATCACTTGAACCTGGGAGGTAGAGGTTGCAATGAGTCGAGATCACGCCACTGTACTTCAGGCTGGGCAACAGAATAAAACTTGGTCTCAGAAAAAAAATATATATCATAGGGAGGAAAAGCAGTTCATATCGTGAAGCCAGGTTTGATGGTGATTTGTTCACACATTTGATTCTCTTCCTGGTTAAATATAAAGCAAATTCTCTATTATATAATAAGAGAACATTTTACATTGAAATATGCTTGATGACATAAACGTTCATGACATAAACAGCAATAATATTCATAAAAGGCTTGTGCCCAACTCATCTAATAGAACAATAGGGAAAAGATGATCTCAAATTCATACAATTTACTTTGAACGTGCTTTTTCTGTACTCATATTTGAACATGGTAGGGGCAGGTTTAATATCCTAGCAACATGCAGCACCTTTGAAATGCTACTTTTAAAAAAATGGTAAGTTTCTCTAGTCAAAATAGTTTTTTCTCTATTTTCTACTGGAGAAGGAGAACAATGTTTACATACAAAGCAAATGAAACATTTAAAATGCACTGCTTTTTTAAGGTTTTTGTCTTAGGAATTGTGTCTGTCAGTCAACAACCTTCCTTCCATGCACCACAAACTGTTCGAGGGGCTTGGAATCTAGGGAAAATTACTTTATTTTTTTTTTTGAGACAGGGTCTTGCTCTATCAGCCAGGCTGGAGTGCAGTGGCACAATCACAGCTCAATGCAGCCTCGGTGTCTTGGGCTCAAACGATCCTCCAACTTCAGCCTCTCAAATAGCTTGGACCACAGGCATGTGCCACCACACCCAGCTAATTAAAACATTTTTTTTGTAGAGATGGAGTTTTGTCATATTGCCTAGGCTGGTCTCAAACTCCTGGCTTCAAATGATCCTCCCTCCTTTGCTTCTCAAAGTGCTGGGATTACAGTGTGAGCCACCATATCTGGCCAGGGAGATTACTGTCTAGAGTGAAATTCTGAAAACATATAAATGTAGTTACAGGTACAGGAGTTGCTATTAAGAAGAAAAATCAGTAATGTGGCTGAGTCCCTAAAAGTGCTGGTTTAGCTAGAATCAGGACAGACCTCTATCTTTAGTAAAATCTGAGTTGAAGCCAAAACAATGAGAAAGTGGTCTAAGGGAAGTTGTCATAGGAGGGCGGTACTCTCCAAGAACAAGGGCCAAGGCCCCGAGTGGAAACAGAATGGGGCAGAAAGGCCAGCGTGCCCTTTGAGTGGAAGGAGACGGGGAGACACCAGAGTGGGCATACAAAGGCATCAGGAAGGGGTGTGGGTTTAATTCAAGGGATCGCAGGAGGCCATGGGAAGATTTTGAGCAGCCGGGTGAATGATTCGGTTTCTACTTTAAATTAGTACCTCTCCTTGACTGCTCTGTGGGATAGCCAATGGATTAGGGAGAACGTCTGAGGCTGCTGCCAGCACGACACACGTACTACATTAAGGTCCTTTTTGTTTTAACATCAGAGAAGGAATACACTTTAAATTAATGTTACAAAGTCTATGGTAAATACATAAACCAGGAACAGTCATTCATTATCACTATCAAGTATTATATATTGTAGATAACCTTTTGTAGATAACTGGCAGCAGCGTAGAACTCTTTGCACCAGCATCACCACAAACACGTGAGCAATGCATTGTTTTACGATGTTACGTGAGCCACATCACCAGGCCTTAGAAATTTTTCAGCTCCATTATTATCTTATGAGACCACCATTGTATATTTAGTCCTTCATAAAGCAAAATGTCACTATGTAGCACAAGACTGTATCTGACTTTTTAGGAGCATGTATTATTTAAATAAAAATTTGAAAAAATAGTTAAATACATTCCCATCAGCAGATAAATAAGCTGCTCCTCTCCACAAGGTTGTCCCAAATACATTTTGTCCCAGGAGACCCTTGCCCCTATACATCAACACACAGTAGTCATGAAAAAATTAGAAACTTAAGATAAGCTTTTAAAAAGGTAGTAGTAGGCCGGGCGCGGTGGCTCAAGCCTGTAATCCCAGCACTTTGGGAGGCCGAGATGGGCGGATCACGAGGTCAGGAGATCGAGACCATCCTGGCTAACACGGTAAAACCCCGTCTCTACTAAAAACTACAAAAAACTAGCCGGGCGAGGTAGCAGGCGCCTGTAGTCCCAGCTAGCCGGGAGGCTGAGGCAGGAGAATGGCGTGAACCCGGGAGGCGGAGCTTGCAGTGAGCTGAGATCCGGCCACTGCACTCCAGCCTGGGCGACAGAGCGAGACTCCGTCTCAAAAAAAACAAAAAATAAAATAAATAAAAAATAAAAAAATAAATAAAAAGGTAGTAGTGCCTCACCTCATAGAAAAGTAGATATTAATTAGAAAAAAAAATTGTGAAATAAAATAGAAAGCTCCTCTAGAAAGCTATTTCTATCCAGGGTCTCACAACTCTTAAAATACCCTCGTTTGGGTTGGCCACTGTGGCACACACCTGTAACCCCAGCACTTTGATAGCGAGTGCTTAAGGTCAGGAGTTCAAAACAAGCCTGGGCAACACAGTGAGGCCCCATTTCCACAAAAAATTTTTTTTTAAATTAGCCCATTGCTGTGATACATGCCTATCGTTCCAGCTACTTGGAAAGCTAAGGTAGGAGGATTCCTTGGGCCCAGGAACTCATTGCTACAGTGAACTATGATTGTACCACTGCACTCTAGCCTGGGCGACTTAGATCATCTCTAAAACAAAACAAAGAAAAATCACCCATGGTCAACATCATCATTTATGCTAACTGCACTGTTTTTTTTTGTTTTTTGTTTTTTTTTGAGACAGTCTCACTCCATCGCCCAGACTAGAATACAGTGGCATAATCTTGGCTCAATGCAACCTCTACCTCCCAGGTTCAAGCAATTCTTGTGCTTCAACCTCCCGAGTAGCTGGAATTACAGGCACCTGCTGCCACACCCGGCTAATTTTCGTATTTTTAGTAGAGATGGGGTTTCACCATGTTGGACAGGCTGGTCTCGAACTCCTGACCTCAAGTTATCTGCCTGCCTCTGCCTCCCAGAGTACTGGGATTATAGGCATGAGCCACCGCGCCCAGTCGCTAACTGAATGTTCTCTAAAACACAGAGAAAATCTCTCTCCAGATTTGAAACAGAGCAGATGCACTAGAAGGTGTAAAGACAGCACAAAAGCTTCATAACAGAATTCACAACAGAACTTAGAAGCAAATCATACCTGGAAAGGAGAATCTTGTGCCAAAGGAGATTTCCTAGCATTCTTTATATTTTGCTGCCGAGCGATGAAACGAATCAGATGGTTTGTTTCAGGAGAGCCCCGAGCACCAACTGCAGAACGTCGTCTGGATTTTTTAAGGTAGGATGATGACTTTCCTGTAATGAAACTCTCTTACAAATTGGAACAAAACAAGGCAATCATCAGTAACCACGTCCAATACGCGTGATGTACCAGCCTGAGAGAGAAAACATGATAAACATGTGCTACAGAAAGCTCAGTAGAGAGTTACTGGCAGAGTCGTTCATACAGTCAGTGGAAGAGGAATTTGTTTTGTCTGCTGACTTAGTCCATGCTTCTAAAACAGTGCCTAGTACATAGAACAGTTATTAAAAGTTGTTGAATAAACACATGAACACGTTTTAAGTTTTCATTTTCATTTCATATTTCCTACACACAGATGGCTTTTGCTTTTGACTCAGGATTTTTCTTTTTCTAAATAAGTCAGTTTTATCCCCAATAACTGAAAGGTAAGATCTCCATGTAGGTACATGCAGTCTCAGGTTCTTAATTCTTCAAGATGATTGGTTTCTTTCTGATACCTATCATTGGCACTATCCTGAATTTTGGACATATGCCTAAGCACACAAAATGAATCCAGCTTTTTAAAGGTCTAAGAGTCATGTTCTTGAGAATGCAAGTTAGGGTGGTGTGCCACTTGTACCCTGTCTTATGTATTACCTGGTCTAGTGCTCTGTGATGTTCAAGACTTCCATTATCCTCCAGCTCTAAAACTACTATCCTCTGATCCAATTCCATTCTTACATAGTATTTCCTTCTTTTCCATCTAAGTCAGACTTCACTGGTAAACTTCATTTCTACTGCTTGAAGGACATTAGCTGGAATCAATCTTCTGTTTGTGATTTTTTTTTTTTTTGAGACAGTTTCACTCTTGTTGCCCAGGATGGAGTGCAATGGTACGATCTCAGCGCACAGTAACCTCTGCCTCCCAGGTTCAAGCGATTCTCCTGCCTCAAACTCCTGAGTAGCTGGGAATACAGGCATGCGCCACCACGCCCGACTAATTTTGTATTTTTAGTAGAGACAAGATTTCTCTATGTTGGTCAGGCTGGTCTCGAACTCTTGACCTCCGGTTATCTGCCTGCCTCGGCCTCCCAAAGTGCTGGGATTACAAGCATGAGCCACTGTGCCCAGCCCTGTTTGTGATTTTTAAAGGAGGTACATCCTGATCTTTCAGTATTATATTTTCTTAATTGCTCTTAAACTTTCTCTTATTTTTGCCAAAAATGAAAACAAAATGTATTATTAGTATTCATATCAAACACTCTCCTGCATCCCATGTGACAGGTCAGAAAGTGACTCACACACATTTTTTTCTAGTATTGGCATTAAGCACGACTCTGACTTCAGAACATTATCATGCTGGATGCCTTGCAATTCTGTGATCCCTGCTATGCTAAATGAGCCATGCATGTGCACAGAAGTCTCCCTGAAGAAGCGAGTTTGCAGAGTAGGCAATTTAGGTACCTAAAATAATATGACAGCACACATAAATAAAAAAAGCTGAATTATATTAAAGTTATGTTTAAACTTGAAAAGCATTACAATAGAATGACAACTTTTCTTACCTGTAGAGTTCCTAACAAAGCTTTCAGGTGTAATTCCCAATTGCTCTACGGTTACTGTGGAAAAGTTCAAAGGTGATTTAAAAGTATCTGGTGTGCAAGGATTAGGAGGTAATTCGGCATGCTTCTGAGGAGTCATAATCTTCCCAGTTCCCAAACTGAAAGACGCATTTCCTGAAACGCACGACATATTGTAGGGGTGAGGACAACTCTGTCTAAACCTTCAACTTCACAAGGAGGCAGCAGATCATCACATACCAGCATTATTCATTGCAGACTCCTTGGTTTCAGGGGGCTTGTCTTTTGAATTGGCATCCATCTAAGAGGTGAAGAGAAACAATGAAAAATAATCCCACCAGCAAGCTGAATGTGATTCGATCACGAACCTCATTCAAGACTGAATTGTAATAAAGTCCATACTGGCATAAAAACACACGTCGCAGGTTCCATTTTTTATTTTAATTTCTGTGGGTATACAGTAGATGTATATATTTATGGGGTACGTGAAATATTTTGATACAGGCATGCAAGTCGTAATAATCAAATCAAAGTAAATGAGGTAGCCATCATCTCAAATATTTATCCTTTTTGTTAAAAACAATCCAATTACACTTTGTTATTTTTGAAATGCACAATTAAATTATGGACCGTCACCCTGTTGTGCTAGCAAATACTAGATCTTATTCATTCTATGTTTTTGTACCTGTTAACCATCTCCACTTCCCTCCCACTCAGCCCCAATACCCTTCCCAGCCTGTGCTAACCATTCTTCTACTCAAAACGCGTACTTTTAAGGCCAAATTAAACAGAAAGAAATGGAGGAAACTGCTGTTCAGGCACCAAAGCAGACCCCAAAGGATAAGCCATGGCTTTTCAACCGAAGCGAAGACCTGAATCATAAGGGTACTCCTCTCAAGACGCAGCTCTATTTCCAGAAATTGTCTCAGCAGGTCCGGATGCACCCCTGGTCACCCAGAGCAGCTCCTGAGAGGAGTACTAACTCTGTGCTGCAAGGTAAGCCGAATATACTCCATAAAAACGGCCCGGAGAAGCAGCCCCATGGCAGCGCGGCTGCAATCCTACCTCTCACGCCGCACCTGAAGGCCGGCCAGGCAGATAGGCTTATTCCCAGAGCCTCGAGGCAGGCGAGCGTCGCGTTGGTCGCTGCTTCCAGACCCCGGCTCCTCTGTCCGGAAGGGTTCTGCTGGCAAAGCACCCGGAGCCAGGAACCGCTCTCCGAACAAGGAGTCCAGGGTCCCTGAGGCCGACTCGGACTCACAGCCCGCGCAGTCCCTGTCTTTCGCTCTGCCCGGCCGCCTCATCCGCCCGCCGCCCGATTCAAATTCCCGGCCCCGCCCCTCGATGCCGAACTTACTCTACGAATCACTCCGCTACCGCCCCTTTCTCGGATCCGCGCACACACCGAGCGCTCCCAGGCCTCTTTCCTTGGCACAGGAGTGACTTCCTGGGCTCGGAATGGGGCCACCGCGAGCTGCAGTCAACCCACCGACCACAGACACCTGCTACTGCTGTGACCGCGGGGACTACTTTCCGGGAGCGTCTCGCGGAGTAACGCTTCTGTTAGCACTTTAACTCCGCCTCCCACCTTTCTATTGGATGCTGCAAACTTCGAAAAGACTCATTCAACCAATCCTAACAGAGCGAAGAGCGGGCTCTTACCCAATCAGTCCGTCCCTACCGCAGCCGTTTCCTCGCTGGGCCGGCTTGTGGGCGGGGCTAACGGGGGAGGAGGGGCCGACTGGTGCTTGGGTCCCTTTCAGCGCTCCACCTCCTTTCCGTAGACCCCGCCCTCGTATGCAGATGAGCGCTACCTACACTTGAGTGTGCGCCTGCTCAGTAGCCCTGTAAGTCGCCGTCCTGCTCCAGGAGCGTCTCTGATTGGCTGATGCCCCTTCCCGTCTACTAGCCTTCAGCGTCTCTTCCCTCCCTCCATCCCGGCTAGGTTAGCCAGGGCCCGCCCGACACTGGGTGCTGATTGGCTGGACCCTGGCCGGTGACGCGGGTTGGTTGGTAGGCTGAGTGTCAGTCTCGGAGAGGTGGGGGAAGGGCCCCAGGCAGGCTGAGGAGCCTAGGGGCGGGGTGGGAAGGAGGACCGGCCGAGCCCTGGGTGTGGGACTGAGTGCGTGTGTGTGGTGTGTCCCCAAGGGCAGGAAGGTGGCGAAGGGAGGCGAATCCGAGTGGGTGGAGGGAGGGGAAGGGCGGGAGGAGAAAAAGGTGGGAGGAGGACCAGGTGGGAGGGTGGCGGCTCACTCAGGACCCAGCGGGGGCAGCGCGATGAGGCGGGTGACCCTGTTCCTGAACGGCAGCCCTAAGAACGGAAAGGTAACGGGGGCGTGAGTGGGCGCGGCGGGCCGTGGGTCGGGGCGAGGGCGGACGGCGCGGACCTGGCTGGCGGGGCAGCGGTGAAGTTGGGCAGAGGGGCTGGGAGGTGGGCGTGCGCAGGCTGGGGGCGCCCGGGGACAGCACAGGGTCCCCGCGGCCTCCTCCCGACCCTCAGGACCCCTGTGCCCGAGCCTGCCCTTCGGCGCCTCAGCTGCTTGGGGGCCGGCGCGGGTCGGGCCAGGGGCTCCGGGACTCTCGGATGCGCGGTGCGGGGGGCGCGGGGACTAGGGAGCGGAGAGGGCCGCGGTCACCTGGGCGCCCGGGCGGTCGCGCCTCTTCCCGCCTGTCCCCGAGACCCCGCTCCCGCCTGCGGGAGGAGGCGCGCCGGCTCCCGTGCTGAGTAATGGTCTGCTCGGAAAGTGGCGGCGAGCACCAGAGCCTGTGGAGATGGGTCAGGGAGACAGAAGTAAACTGCCCGTGGATAAACAAAATCTTCGCCCATCCGAGGGCGAAGACAGGATTTTTAACATGGGGGCATTTTCTTGTTGATTTTTGCCCTTCTCTCTGAGATGCCTCAAGCCCCCACCCCCCGACGCCGCCAAACTTCTCTGTACTCGTTTTATTATTTTGCCTTATTTTGATTCCCTAGAGGACGGGGACAGCAGACCCAAAAGGGATCGATTTGACAGTCGCCTTTGCTGTGTTAGGTAGGCCTTTGCGGAGGGTGTGGTGCTAAGTGTTCTTCCAGCGCTGGAGCAAGCCAAAACGAATTCTCTTCCTTCCCAGCCTTTTGCCCCACCCATGAAAGTTGTTCTGCTACTTTGGGAAATTTTGACTGTTCAAGGCAGACATTTACTGCGTTGCTAAATGACACCCAGAAGTAACTCAGCCTTTACGAGTCTAAGGTAAAGGTAAATGGGTTTCACTGTGTTGGTTGCCAAAATACTCTGATGCCTGCACATTCGGGAAACACTGTAAATTTTTAAATAGTGAAATTGTCCAGTGGCATTAAAAATGGCTTTCCGATTATTCAGTGTAGAGTAAACATGCCCTGAAAATTCGAACCAGAGTGTGGTTTGTTGGCTATAATTTTGTGTTCTTCTGGTCTTAGAGATTTAATACTCGTTTTAAAACAGAATTGGTATAAATTCGAGTTCTTGAGTTGTCTTGAACGCTACCCTGAAAATATGCTCACGAAGTTTACATTTCTCATCACTATTAACTTTTTCTAAACCTGTTCTGTAGTTAGCTGGTATTATCTAAAACGTATGTTGTTACTCTAAGGAAGATTTAGTATATCCAAAATTGGTAATATTTCTCAAAAACAAACTTCCGATTGACCTTTTTAATGCAGTATCTCTGCTATGTTACTCATGGAAGGCAAATATTTAGACTTAGTCATAAATATTTTTGCTCTAAATCTCTCCCGAATCCACTCAGTTTGGTTGTCAAAAATTAACTGAGTTGATCTTTCCATATTGTTCACACGGATTTTTTTTAAACTATCTAGTTTTGACTAGATTAGATTCTTGGATTTAAATTTTGTTTACTTTAAAAATATTCTGCTAGAGAATCTCAGAAGATTGGGGAAAATGCATCTCAAATAATTAAATATGAATATGTTTAAGTTACAACGATCATAAAAATCCAAACTGGAGAGTACTAGATAAAAAGAAACAAAGCCATGATCTTCACTGCTCAGCTGATGAACATATTCTAGAATAACGTTGGCAGTGCTTTCTCTCCTTTCAGTTGATTAAAAAATTTTATAATTACTCTTATTTGACAAAAGAGCTACATAATACATAACAGCTTGCATTTTTATATATAAAGTGACTAATTGGATTGGCATGATCATGACATGAATGTTCATTAAGAATAAGCTAGGGAAAAGTGCTACTCAAATAGAACAGAATTTGATTTCCCATCCACCAGTTGGAATATCTGTACCACTTACTTTATCTCCTTTACCTCGCTTCTGCTTTTGTTTCCTGGTTATAAGAATAATCTGTTTTTTTTCAAATAAGTTTCCCTCTTATAGCTTGTTTAGTGCTTACCAGACTGTGGGACTATAAAGCCTGGGGAAAGGTGTGGAGAGGCAGAGAATTCTTCCGAGGTGCTGTGTTACATGCTCACCACGAATTTTCTGTGTATTGAATAAATGTAACTAGTGGTGAATGTATTTGATGTTGGAGAGAGGGCTATGCATTCTCTGAACAGTGGTTTCCAGAGTGAGATGGCACACCACGGACGGTGTCCAAGATGATTTATTGGAGGTCAGGAAGAAATACACCTTTTGTTTGTATTTTACACTTAAAAATATAAAATAATGTGGAAACGTGATTTTTCGGATCTGGAAAGACACAGGTGTCTCCAGTCACTGAACATGTCGGCTGGTCTCAGGTCTCCTGTAAGAAGGGAGGGCCTTCACATGTGAAAAGGTTAATTAATAGTGGCTTCTTCACTGATTGGTTGTCATTGACATTGTACTATGGAAGCTTACAACTGCCAGGTTAAGATTTATATCTAGTTTTAACTAAATTAACCCTCACCAAAATGCCAAGTGATCTTAAAGGATTACTTCAAAGAAACTGCAGCTTGAAGTCAATATGAATTATGCAAGCACAAGTAAACAATGAGGAAATGGCAGGAGCTGCCACTTCTCCTAGTATGTATAAACCATGAGACTAAAAAAAGAGTGGGTCTTTTTGGGCCTGAGAAGTTGAAACAGTGCTGAGTTTTAAAGAAGACTAGTTGAAGTCCTATTTATTAATTGTTATTAATAATCTGCCTCTCCCTAAGTGTATGTTATTCTTTGAAATATTAGCCATTGATAGGATGAGTCATCCTAGTTAGCAAGATATTTAGAAATACTTTCTAGGACATGAAGACAAATGGCTTCAGATTTTTTTCTTTTCTGATTTTATTTTTTGGTTTTTGTTTTTTACATTTATTTATTTATTTATTTATTTATTTATTTGATACAGCGGTTTGCTCTTCCGCTCAGGCTGGAGTGCAGTGGCGTGATCTCAGCTCACTGCAACCTCCACCCTCCAGGTTCAAGCGATTCTCCTGCCTCCGCCTCTTGCATAACTTGGGATTAATTTTTGTATTTTTGGTAGAGACAGGATTTCACCATGTTGGCCAGGCTGGTCCTGAACTCTTGACCTTAGGTGATCCACCTGCCTTGGCCTCCCAAAGTGCTAGGATTACAGGCATGAGCCACCACACCCGGCTTATTTTGATGTTTAAAGTCAATCCTGTATTTGGCAGAATTTCACTAAATTTAATGATAAATATTTAGGAGATTCTTACTGGCTGATTCATAGTCTAAATCACTGAAAGTCCTCATCATTTGGGAAAACATGTACTTTCTAATAGTGGAATATGGTTTGTAACTACATAAATATACAGATGTTTGAGCACACGCCCAAAAGTGTGTTACCACTGGGATGTGTGGTCAGAAACATTTGAAGGCCTTAGTTCTAATCACTGGAATCTTTAATTTAAATTTTGAGGGTTTTTTGGTTGTTTTTTAAAACTGCTCCAAAGAGTCAGTTATGTTGTACCTGTCATCCTTTTTCCATGTGCCTCAACATTTTCATTTTTCTTTTTAATATTCCTTGTAAGAGATGGCATTAAGGAAATTGAAATGGGGACTTGCGCATCTGAATGCAGTGTGTGGCTTCTGAGCAACTTAATGTCAGTGCAGAATTTCTGTATGTCTTGAACACAGTGTTTTTTTTACTTCAGAATATTCATTAATGAGCGGTGCAAGTCCTAGGCCTTTTGTATACTGATTAATTCATCATTCATTCATTCATTCAGTGAATACTTAATAAATGCCCTCTGAGTACGTGGCATCGTGCCAAACATGGCTAACAGGGTAGGAAATACTTTCATTCTGTACCGTGTTTTCATTCTTGGTCCAAGAAATAACTTTTCTTCAGGTTTTGGTATTAGGTCAGAAACATGTTGTTGGGGGCAGGCACAATGACTCATACCTGTAATCCCAGCACTTTTTGAGAGGCTGAGGTGGGAGGATTGCTTGAGTTCAGGAGTTCAAGATGAGCCTGGGCAACAGAGTGAGATCCCATCTCTAAAACAACAACAACAACAAAGAATGAAAAAGAAATGTGTTGTTAGTAGTAAGTATCCCGGTTCGAATCCATGATGTTAGAGTTGGAGGAAGGTGAAAATTTTATGTGAACCTCTGCCTCTGAAGTCTAAACATTAATAAGAACCTAGTGAGAGCCCACTTTTTAAGCTTGAACATTTCTTAATATATTTGATACATAGTAAAGAATACAATAAAGAATGGACATAAAAATTATGAGGAACATAGTATAGCAAATATCTGTAAGTCTGCCAGACAACCCAAGAAGTAGCATGTTATCAATAACATAATGTGCTCATCCACTTTCCTGAACTTCTGTTTTGTTCTTCTCTTTGCTGTGTGTGTTTTTAAATCAATAGTTTTGTCACATATATATGCATAACTAAATTACCCTTTTTTTTTTTAAGACAAGGTCTCGCACTGTTGCCCAGGCTAGAGTGCAGTGGCGCGATCTTGGCTCACTGCAACCTCTGACGGCCTGGGTTCAAGTGATTCTCCTGCCTCAGCCTCCTGAGTAGCTGGAATTACAGGAGCTTGCCAGCACTCACCGCTCATTTTTCTATTTTTAGTAGAGACGGGGTTTCACCATGTTGGTCAGGCTGGTCTCGGCTGACCTCCTGATCTGCCTGCCTCGGCCGCCCGAGGCATTGGGATTACAGGCGTGAGCCACTGCACCTAGCCATTTTTAAAAAATCAGCATCAGGACATACTGTATCTCAAATTGATATTATACTGTATATAGTTTTTTGTGGAGACAGTGTCTTCTGTATTGCCCAGGCTGGTCTCAAACTCCCGGCCTCAAGCAGTCTCCGTCCTCAGTCTCCCAAGGTGCTGGGACTACAGGCATGAGCCACGATGCCAGGCCAGTCCTTGCTTTTTTCATTCAGTATAATTCTGTTCCAACCATAATATCTGACATAGTGATAATTTATTCATTTTTACTGCTTTATTAAAGTACATGCTATGCAAATACTGTCAGTGGACATTAGGTTATTTTCTTTATATTTTGTTGTTAAATTAACAGTGCTGTCATGAATATTTCTATATATGTATCCTGGTGCACAGCAGCAAGCATTTTTCTAGGGAAGTAGTTCTCAAACTTTAGCATGCATCAGAGTCACTTGAAGGAGGAGGAGGATTTGAGAAAACCGCTAGATTTCATCCCCAAAGGTTAATATTCAGCAGGTCTGGGGTAGGGTAGGAATGTGCATTTTTAATTTGCAGGTGAAATGTGGTTCAGATGCTCTAGGTGACAGGATCACACATGTGAGAACCACCACTCTAAGGTATAGACACGTAGTTGTAATTATTGGGTGTTAAGTTATGTAAATATTCAGTTTTGTAAAATAATGCCAGATTTTTTTCAAAGTCATTGCAGTAATTTATATTCCCACCAGCATTGCATAAACCTTCCCCATTGGTTTACAACTACTCCAGCACTTGGTATTGTCAACATTTTCCATTTTAAATATTTTCTTTTTTCACCTTAGAGTTAATTATCTCACCTTTTAAAGAATCAGCTCATGTAAATATTTAAAATGTATTTGACTAAAAGTATAGGTAGAGAAAATTGAGTTCTACTTTTAGCTATTAATTGTGATTGGTGATTTTGTTGGGTAAATCAGCCTGCATAAATTCAACAAGTATTCCTTGTGTATTATGTAATAAATATTGTGGGTAAAGAAGAAAAAATATTTTATGTACATGTGCAGGTTTTAATTTTTAAATTTAAATAATATAGGTTACAATTTGAAAATTGTGTTTAAAGGCAAATTAAAACTAGCCAGTCCTACTAGGCATGGTGTCCTTTTACTTTCCAACTCATAGACAGCTTTCACTTGTCATGGAATCTGAAATTTAAAAAGAATTGACTCTGAACAGTAGTATAATACAGTCATCATGAACTTTAATAGACACGCTTCTCAATTTACTCTGTAAAATGCTTCTGTTCTTAGGGCCTAAGTTATTAAAGTAGATAATCGCAGTGACATGGAAACATCAGGCCCACGTGGTGGAGACAACACATAGAAAGCAAATGATCTTTGTAAGCACTATCATTTTATGATTTATTTGGCTCAGTATGAGGACAATAACAAACTTAGTATATACTCACTGGAGCTTATGTCCATGATATACAAGATTTTTATCGTTCCTCTTTCTCAACAGAGTTGTTATATAAAGAATACATGTGCCAATGTGACTTAATAATCTTTTCTATATGTATGACAAATTTATGTTGATACATATTTTAAAATCTGGTTTCTAATTAGTTTAAAATAGAGATTTTGAATATTTGAATATTAGTATTACAATATAACTCCTTTTTATTTGTTTGGTATTGTTAGTATGCTCGAATGACTAGTTGGAAAACAAATGTCAAGAATAGCCCTCCAAGTGAAAACAAGTATATTGGCCCAAATTAAGGGAAATTTTCAAATTTCTAGAACTATAAGATTCTTTGTACTAATTTTAATTCTGTTTTCTCTAATTGACTACCCTTTGGTTATTTCACTTAAAGGAAATTGTTAACTGCCTGATTACAAACTGTTAAAATAATTTTATTTGTAAAACTAGTATCTGGAGCTATGGAGACCTTAAAATAAATTAAAACTTTCCCCCCTTATTACAAAAGTAATAAAGGTTCGTTGTAACAAATTTGGAAAACAAACAAAGTAAAACAAAAAACTCAGCTGGACGTGGTGGCTCGCGCCTGTAATCCCAGCACTTTGGGAGGCTGAGGTGGGTGGATCACGAGGTCAAGAGATCGACATCCTCCTGGCCAACATGGTGAAACCCCGTCTCTACTAAAAATATAAAAATTAGCTTGGTGTGGTGGTGCGGTTTTACTATATTGGCCAGGCTGGTCTTGAACTCCTGACCTCAGGTGATCCTACTACCTTGGCCTTCCAAAAAGTGTCAGCATTACATGCGTGAGCCACTGTGCACAGATTGCTTTAGAATTGCATTTATACTGTGTATTTTTTTTACCCTAATGACAGTGTAAGAGACTTAAATGAATATGACTGATTGTCACACAAAAAAGGCATGTCCTAGTTCAACACTCAACATTCAAGAAATACTTATCAAAGACCTGCTATAAGCCAGGTAATGTACCATTTAGCTAGGTGGATCCTTCAATTTGAATCTATGGCGGTTATTAGTAGAACAACTCAGGGATGTACTTCTTTAGTACTGCTTATCAGCTTTACCAAGGGGTAATTAGTCACCTCTGTTCACAGAATTCATAACAATGTTTTGCAAATTAATTTTTTTACTGGACCTTTAGGATCCAGGCAGACAGCCAGATTAGAAAATACTTAGTGATAAGGTAAATTGTTTTTGATACTTTATTTATTTATTTATTTATTTATTTATTTATTTATTTATTTATTTTATTATACTTTAAGTTCTAGGGTACATGTGCATAACGTGCAGGTTACATATGTATACATGTGCCATGTTGGTGTGCTGCACCCATCAACTCGTCAGCACCCATCAATTCATCATTTATATCAGGTATAACTCCCCAATGCAATCCCTCCCCCCTCCCCCCTCCCCATGATAGGCCCCAGTGTGTGATGTTCCCCTTCCCGAGTCCAAGTGAGCTCATTGTTCAGTTCCCACCTATGAGTGAGAACATGCGGTGTTTGGTTTTCTCTTCTTGTGATAATTTGCTAAGAATGATGGTTTCCAGCTGCATCCATGTCTCTACAAAGGACGCAAACTCATCCTTTTTTATGGCTGCATAGTATTCCATGGTGTATATGTGCCACATTTTCTTAATCCAGTCTGTCACTGATGGACATTTGGGTTGATTCCAAGTCTTTGCTATTGTGAATAGTGCCGCAATAAACATACGTGTGCATGTGTCTTTGTAGTAGCATAATTTATAATCCTTTGGGTATATACCCAGTAGTGGGATGGCTGGGTCATATGGTACATCTAGTTCTAGATCCTTGAGGAAT
>NC_045440.1:23472957-23668284 GCF_002776525.5 Piliocolobus tephrosceles | reverse complement strand
TTTGCCCATTCAGTATGATATTAGCTGTGGGTTTGTCATAAATAGCTCTTATTATTTTGAGGTACGTTCCATCAATACCGAATTTGTTGAGCGTTTTTAGCATGAAGGGCTGTTGAATTTTGTCAAAAGCCTTTTCTGCATCTATTGAGATAATCATGTGGTTCTTGTCTTTGGTTCTGTTGATATGCTGGATTACGTTGATTGATTTGCGAATGTTGAACCAGCCTTGCATCCCAGGGATGAAGCCCACTTGATCATGGTGGATAAGCTTTTTGATGTGCTGCTGAATCCGGTTTGCCAGTATTTTATTGAGGATTTTTGCATCGATGTTCATCAGGGAGATTGGTCTAAAATTCTCTTTTTTTGTTGTGTCTCTGCCAGGCTTTGGTATCAGGATGATGTTGGCCTCATAAAATGAGTTAGGGAGGATTCCCTCTTTTTCTATTGATTGGAATAGTTTCAGAAGGAATGGTACCAGCTCCTCCTTGTACCTCTGGTAGAATTCAGCTGTGAATCCATCTGGTCCTGGGCTTTTTTTGGTGGGTAGGCTATTAATTGTTGCCTCAATTTCAGAGGCTGCTATTGGTCTATTCAGGGATTCAACTTCTTCCTGGTTTAGTCTTGGAAGAGTGTACGTGTCCAGGAAATTATCCATTTCTTCTAGATTTTCTAGTTGATTTGCGTAGAGGTGTTTATAGTATTCTCTGATGGTAGTTTGTATTTCTGTGGGGTCGGTGGTGATATCCCCTTTATCATTTTTAATTGCGTCTATTTGATTCCTCTCTCTTTTCTTCTTTATTAGCCTTGCTAGCGGTCTGTCAATTTTGTTGATCTTTTCAAAAAACCAACTCCTGGATTCATTGATTTTTTGGAGGGTTTTTTGTGTCTCTATCTCCTTCAGTTCTGCTCTGATCTTAGTTATTTCTTGCCTTCTGCTAGCTTTTGAATGTGTTTGCTCTTGCCTCTCTAGTTCTTTTAATTGTGATGTTAGAGTGTCAATTTTAGATCTTTCCTGCTTTCTCTTGTGGGCACTTAGTGCTATAAATTTCCCTCTACACACTGCTTTAAATGTGTCCCAGAGATTCTGGTATGTTGTATCTTTGTTCTCATTGGATTCAAAGAACATCTTTATTTCTGCTTTCATTTCGTTATGTACCCAGTAGTCATTCAGGAGCAGGTTGTTCAGTTTCCATGTAGTTGAGCGGTTTTGATTGAGTTTCTTAGTCCTGAGTTCTAGTTTGATTGCACTGTGGTCAGAGAGACAGTTTGTTATAATTTCTGTTCTTTTACATTTGCTGAGGAGTGCTTTACTTCCAATTATGTGGTCAATTTTGGAATAAGTGTGATGTGGTGCTGAGAAGAATGTATATTCTGTTGACTTGGGGTGGAGAGTTCTATAGATGTCTATTAGGTCCGCTTGGTGCAGAGATGAGTTCAATTCCTGGATATCCTTGTTAACTTTCTGTCTCGTTGATCTGTCTAATGTTGACAGTGGAGTGTTGAAGTCTCCCATTATTATTGTATGGGAGTCTAAGTCTCTTTGTAAGTCTCTAAGGACTTGCTTTATGAATCTGGGTGCTCCTGTATTAGGTGCATATATATTTAGGATAGTTAGCTCTTCCTGTTGGATTGATCCCTTTACCATTATGTAATGGCCTTCTTTGTCTCTTTTGATCTTTGATGGTTTAAAGTCTGTTTTATCAGAGACTAGGATTGCAACCCCTGCTTTTTTTTTGTTCTCCATTTGCTTGGTAGATCTTCCTCCATCCTTTTATTTTGAGCCTATGTATGTCTCTGCATGTGAGATGGGTCTCCTGAAGACAGCAGACTGATGGGTCTTGACTCTTTATCCAGTTTGCCAGTCTGTGTCTTTTAATTGGAGCATTTAGTCCATTTACATTTAAGGTTAATATTGTTATGTGTGATCTTGATCCTGCCATTATGGTATTAACTGGTTATTTTGCTCATTAGTTGATGCAGTTTCTTCCTAGGCTCGATGGTCTTTACATTTTGGCATGTTTTTGCAGTGGCTGGTACCGGTTGTTCCTTTCCATGTTTAGGGCTTCCTTCAGGGTCTCTTGTAAGGCAGGCCTGGTGGTGACAAAATCTCTAAGCATTTGCTTATCTGTAAAGAATTTTATTTCTCCTTCACTGGTGAAACTTAGTTTGGCTGGATATGAAATTCTGGGTTTAAAATTCTTTTCTTTAAGAACGTTGAATATTGGCCCCCACTCTCTTCTGGCTTGTAGAGTTTCTGCCGAGAGATCTGCTGTCAGTCTGATGGGCTTCCCTTTGTGGGTAACCCGACCTTTCTCTCTGGCTGCCCTTAAGATTTTTTCCTTCATTTCAACTTTGGTGAATCTGGCAATTATGTGTCTTGGAGTTGCTCTTCTGGAGGAGTATCTTTGTGGCGTTCTCTGTATTTCCTGAATTTGAATGTTGGCCTGCCCTGCTAGGTTGGGGAAGTTCTCCTGGATGATATCCTGTAGAGTGTTTTCCAATTTGGTTCCATTTTCCCCCTCACTTTCAGGCACCCCAATCAGACGTAGATTTGGTCTTTTGACATAATCCCATACTTCTTGCAGGCTTTGTTCATTTCTTTTTCTTCTTTTTTCTTTTGGTTTCTCTTCTCGCTTCATTTCATTCATCTGATCCTCAATCGCTGATACTCTTTCTTCCAGTTGATCAAGTCGGTTACTGAAGCTTGTGCATTTGTCACGTATTTCTCGTGTCATGGTTTTCATCTCTGTCATTTCGTTTATGACCTTCTCTGCATTAATTAGTCTAGCTGTCAATTCTTCCACTTTTTTTTCAAGATTTTTAGTTTCTTTGCGCTGGGTACGTAATTCCTCCTTTAGCTCTGAGAGGTTTGATGGACTGAAGCCTTCTTCTCTCATCTCATCAAAATCATTCTCTGACCAGCTTTGATCCGTTGCTGGCGATGGGCTGTGCTCCTTTGCAGGAGGAGATGCGCTCTTATTTTTTGAATTTCCAGCTTTTCTGCCCTGCTTTTTCCCCATCTTTGTGGTTTTATCTGTCACTGGTCTTTGATGATGGTGACGTACTGATGGGGTTTTGATTTAGGTGTCCTTTCTGTTTGATAGGTTTCCTTCTGACTGTCAGGACCCTCCGCTATAGGTCTGTTGGAGATTGCTTGAGGTCCACTCCAGACCCTGTTTGCCTGGGTATCAGCAGCAGAGGTTGCAGAAGATAGAATATTGCTGAACAGCAAGTGCACCTGTCTGATTCTTGCTTTGGAAGCTTCCTCTCAGGGGTGTACTCCACCCTGTGAGGTGTGGGGTGTCAGACTGCCCCTAGTGGGGGATGTCTCCCACTTAGGCTACTCAGGGGTCAGTGACCCACTTGAGCAGGCAGACTGCCCCTTCTCAGATCTCAACCTCCGTGTTGGGAGATCCACTGCTCTCTTCAAAGCTGTCAGACAGAGTCGTTCGCGTTTCACAGGCTTCTGCTCCTTTAGCTGAGCCCTGTCCCCAGAGGCGGAGTCTACAGAGACAGGCAGGTTTCCTTGAGGTGCTGTGAGCTCCACCCAGTTTGAGCTTCCCAGCGGCTTTATTTACCTACTTAAGCCTCAGTGATGGCTGGCGCCCCTCCCCCAGCCTCGCTGCTGCCTTGCGGTTAGATTGCGGCAGACTGCTGTGTTAGCAGGGAGGGAGGCTCCGTGGGCGTGGGACCCTCCCGGCCAGGTGTGGGATATAATCTCAGGTGTGCCGGTGTTACAGCGCAGTATTGGGGTGGGAGTTACCCGATTTTCCAGGTGTTGTGTGTCTCAGTTCCCCTGGCTAGGAAAAGGGACTCCCTTCCCCCTCGCGCTTCCCAGGTGAGGCGATGCCTCGCCCTGCTTCAGCTCTCGCTGGTCGGGCTGCAGCAGCTGACCAGCACCGATTGTCCGGCACTCCCGAGTGAGATGACCCCAGTACCTCAGTTGAAGATGCAGAAATCGCCGGTCTTCTGTGTCGCTCGCGCTGGGAGATGGAGACTGAAGCTGTTCCTATTCGGCCATCTTGCTCCGCCCCCCGATACTTTATTAAGATTGATTTAAGTGGCAATAAAATAAAAGTTGAATTCAGTTTATACCTAGACTGTGCTCCTTTAGTAGTTTTACAGCCTTCAAGGAGACACCTGTTGTACTTTGATTGCCTTGAGAATAGTCCTTGCCAAACAGTATGTGTGGTTTTTTTTCTCTCATCTGGTCACATTTAACTTCAGTAGGGAAGAAATGGAAGATGGCAACATCCTAACTCTCTGAATAAAACAACAAACAGGTCTTGAGTTGTATTTCATCAATTTGTTACTTTGGGTTCCTATGTCATGGGAAAGCCTAATAGAATTAAAATAGTGTTTTTTTTTTTTCCTTCTTCTTCATTTTATTCTGCTCTTTAGAATGGCACTGTCTGATAGAACTACTGAGATGATGGAAATCTGTGCTATTCAATATGGGAACCACTAGCCAGTGTGGCAGTTGAACACTTGAAATGTGGCTAGTGTGACGGAACTGCATTTTAACTTTTAATTTTAATAAACTAAAATTTAAATAGACTCATGAAGCTCGTGGCTTCCACATTGGACAGCATAGCTTTAAAACATGACAGGTGGCCTTTATTTTCATCGGAAGACAACTGACCCACAGAAAAACCAAGTCAATCCTATGGAAGTAGACAACAATTCAAGTTAGTGTATTTTGAATAAGTCATATAAGATCTTAAGCTATAATATTATGTTAATCACAGAAGGATAATACAGGCAGGTGCATTCAACTTGCATCTGTTTTATGGTATGGATGAGAGAGCAGTGAAAGAGATACTGAGGAAGAAAGTTGATGTTAGGGCAAGGAGGGGATATCAGGCAAAAGAAAGCCATATTGAGATACAAGGGCCAGAGGTAAATAAAGGGGAAACGAAAGATTTAGAAAATTATTTGTATAATGGCAACTATGCCAAGAACATTGAATTGGGAAAGAGGTACTTCTTACCCTCCTCTCAGCACCTTCTGACTGCAGAAGTTGTTTTGTATCTGCTTTGGTCAATCTCTTGCTCCTTTGCATGTTTGCTTCTCTCTTCTCTGTCTTTACTCTCTTCATGCTCTTTGCCTTAACACAACCCCAGCTTTGCCGTGTGCAATGCCCTAGGTACTATATTTCTCTTACCTTTTTCCCAGGAATGTGTATAATGCAATTACAGAATTCCTCACTGTGTTGCAGAGGTGAACAATCATAGGAAATATGGGGGACATATTTTTCTCAGGCTTTAATTATTTGTGGCAAGCCTGCTGTGTGTAGGACACTGCGCCTAGTGCTTTGCATTATTTTTTTATTGTGATGAAAGATAGGGCAAAATTTATTATTTTAACCATTTTTTAAATGTGTAATTCATTGACATTGTTTACATTCGTAATGTGTGTAACCATCACCACTGTTTATTTCCAGTACTTGGTCATCATCCCAAACAAATTGTACCCATTAAGAAATAACTCTCCATTCCCATCTATGCCTTGGTAACCTTTATTCTGCTTTCTGTCTCTATGAATTTGCCTGTTTTGGGTACTTTCATGTGAGTGGTATCTTAGAATATTTATCCTTTTCTTATTGGCTTACTTCATTTAGCATACTGTCACAAAGGTTCATCCATGTTGTAACGTGTCAAAATTCATGTCTGTTCTCTTCTCTTCTCCTTTCCTTTCGTTTTCTTTTTTCCTTCCTTTCCTTTCCTTTCCTTTTCCCTTTTCTTTTTCCTTTCCTTTCTCTTTTCCTTTTTTCTTTTCCGTCCCATCATGTCCAGGCTGGAGTACAGTGGTGTGATCTTGGCTCACTGCAGCCTTGACTTGGCAGGCTCAGGTCATCCTCCCACCTTGGCCTCCCAAACAGCTGAGACTACAGGGATGTGCCACCATCTTTGCTACTTTTTGTATTTTTTTTTGTGAAGACCATGTTTCACCACGTTGGCCAGGCAGGTCTCAAAATCCTGGACTCAAGCGATCCACCTGCCTCAGCCTCTCAAAGTGCTGGGATTATAGGCATCAGCCACTGTACCTGGCCTCATTGTTTCTTATTGCTGAATAATATTCAGTTGTATATCTATACCATATTTATACAATTACCTGCTTATAGACACTTGGGTTATGCATTATTTTTAATAATGCACTTGGTTCCACTTACATTTTTCTTGCCTTCAACACTTTCCAAAATGCCCCAGCAACTCTTCTGTCTTTCATCCTTCTAATCCAAGAGAAAAAAGTTTGGAATCTGAGTACTCTGCTTTTGAAAAACTGCACACTCTTTGTTATCAAGCAGCTTTTTCTATGGCCTCCATTTACTTTATTTATTTAACTAGAAACTCTCCACTGTATTCCAGTCACTGGTGGACAGAGGACCAGCCTTAGTGCTCACTTCACATGGCATCTTGACATAATGATCTTGGGACGTCCATGAGCTAGCTGATTGTGCTTCGTGTTTAGCTCTTCACGTACTTCTTTTTCTTTTTTTTGTGGGGGAGACAGAGGCTTGCTCGGTCACACAGGCTAGAGTGCAGTGGTGCAACCTTGGCTCACTGCAACCTTTGCCTCCCGGGTTCAAGCAATTCTCATGCCTCAGCCTCTGGAGTAGCTACAGGCATGTGCCACCACACCTGACTGATTTTTGTATTTTAGTAAAGACAGGGTTTCTCCATTTTGGTCTGGCTGGTCAAACTCCAGGCCTTAAGTGCTCTGCCCGTCTCAGCCTCACAAAGTGCTGGGATTACAGGCATGAACCACTGCGCCTGACCCTCTTCTACTTTTTATTCCTAACTTTCAGAGGTCATAACTGATAATGGTGCAACTGTACAACTCAGCCACTGGGAACCCATAGTTACAGTTAGGACCAGGACACAAAATTCACTTACATGTAGAGATTGTCAGCCCCCCTGCTTAAACAGTTGCATGTATCTTACACATATATCAGAATGCTGGATTCACAGCAGGACAGATCAATTCATTTTTACCCGGCTCTTTGCTCTATTCTTAATGTTAGATGCTAAAATCTGGCTTAGTTAATGAAGAATTAAATAAATGAGGTAGGAAGTTATATTTTCTATGGTAGTTGATGTAGATAATAATATAATAAACAGCACCAGTGGACTCCTATTCTAAGGGTGCACCATTCAAATAAATAAATAATAAAAGGACAGCATAATAGGGACTTACTAGGTCTCAGTCTCTTCGCTAAGCTCTTATGCATGAACTTGTAATAATCTTCTGAAGTAGGTGCTACTATTTTCTTCATTTTTAGTTAAAGCAACAGAAGCATCAATAGGTTGACTCAAGTTGATAGCTAGAAAATGTCAGACTCTAGATTGAAGTGTAGGTCTGTCTGTCTTCACAACTGGAGCGCTATTTAACATACCTTAGGATTGTAGATTGTTTTGGTCAGAGATGATTTCTTATGTTCTAGTTTAGGATTCGACAATTTTAGGCACCAAGTGAATAAATGAGTCATAGAAGAAAAGGGGGCACTGTTAAGAACCTTTTGAAGTCTCCTTTTATATGATACTCTTTTTGGCCCTGTTTTACTGTGATGGTTTGTAACTTGTTGGGATAACATTTACTAAATAAGTTGTTCATATTAATCTGGTGTATTTACAGGTGGTTGCTGTATATGGAACTTTATCTGATTTGCTTTCTGTGGCCAGCAGTAAACTCGGCATAAAAGCCACCAGTGTATATAATGGGAAAGGTGGACTGATTGATGATATTGCTTTGATCAGGTAACCTTCACCTTTTTATAAGCTGTCAACAGTGTGCCTCAACTTCTTGGTGCTATGCTGTTTCCCTTAAGCAGTAGTTTAATCACTGTTAAGAATACAGGATTTTGGCAAGTGGTTACCTAGAATTTGCTCTTTGGAATTTAAATCGTTTGGGCTTAAGCTGTATTGATCAGCTAGAAAACCCTTAGTATACATTTCAGTATACTGATAGTCTTTCTGCATAGTTCATATATGGCTATGAGGAATTTCTTCTTTGTGGTACTAGAGAAGGATCTAATAAGACATGCAGTTTTTAACATTAGAAATCTAATTCATCTCTTCACTTTTATATGCACCTGCTTGTTAATAATTTCCTAAGAAATGCTTTGCATTTTATAAATATTACAAAGGCCAGATTTTGTGAAAACTTTATAAATATGATATAATTCTAAGTAGAGATATCACCAGTGATCCACCATAATTATAGACTTATTTGTTTGTTCTTTAAATATCCCAGGCAGATTCATCTCTTTAAAACAAGTGTGTAGTTCACCTTACTTCATCTTCATGAGGTCAGAGAATTTTGGAGCAGGAAGATGCTTAACAAAGAAAATAGTAAAGGGAACACAAATTAAGTATTGACTATGCCAGTTATGTTATAATTGCTTTGCCTGAGTTATACCATTTGATTGGCAAAGCATGAGTTTTTTAACCAATGTTGTGAAGATAATGATGCTTTAACGTACAATAATATACAAAGTCTCTGTATAAATCCAGATCAAAATGACCTTTCAATATAATATACTGCTTTTGCAGTTAATCAGTTCTAGACCCTTCATTTTACAAATGAGGAAACGAATTACCTGTGAAGCTGAGGACTCACTCAGGTCATACAGCTAGTTGGGTTTTGTTAATGAAAAAAAAAAAAGGATTTTTGTACTAATCTGAAAAAAGTAAATTGGCATGGCGAACAAGTAGGAAATACTATATACTACATTTTAAATCCAAATAAATTGGATAATTTCTGAGTTTTTCAATATGTATCTCTCAGCTTCTTTCAGTTTCTAAGGAAAACTGAGTCACATTGTTGGATGATGATCCTCATCAACCTAACTTTCTCCTTAACAAGCACAAACTCTGCTTCTTAGAAAAATTTAATGTGTCCTGTGATGTCCTATAGGAAATAAAAACTTCTACAATGGAAGGTTATAACTGAAGCCTTCTGAGCTATGAAATATCTGCTTATTCGTTTTGGGTTCACAATACAGTATCTGGTGTAATGGGTTGAGGAAGAGGATGTACACTGATTGTCTAGAACTGTGGGTTATATGCAACCATTTATATTTGGGTGTATGGTGGATCTGTAGTGGGTAAACACTGACAGCAGAGTTACTTCCAGCTATATTTTTCCTAGATTTAATATGACAGTTTATTTCATCTCCAGAGCACACAACAGCTAATGATTTAGGGATAAAAAAATGTAAAGAAGAAAAGAGGAGTTAGCTGTGGCTTTAATCTATCCTTTGAGCATAATTATTCATTCTCAGTTCATAAGAAAGCTGAACTCACATAATTTGTGTAGTGGGATTTTCCCCCCCATTTCAAAAGTACTTTCATGTGCAAGATCTTATTTTTAAATTTAAATTCAAAGACAGTTAAGTTCAGGGAGCTAAACAAAGCATTGGAAACTTAGCTTCTTTGCAGTCTAGATTGATAGCAAAACCTATTGTCTATATAATTCTAAGGAATAGTTCCTATAAGCAACAGATAATTAATGTGATTTTTAGATTTTGATGGTGGCTTTTTAAATTTTGATTTCCCCAGGGATGATGATGTTTTGTTTGTTTGTGAAGGAGAGCCATTTATTGGTAAGTGACTTTAAAAGCCGATTTTATCTGCCAAAAAAAAAAAAAAAAAACAAGATGGAATGGCAATTACTTTAAATGGGGCTATTAAGCTTAAACATAAAAAATGATCTTATGGCTATATTCAGATCTTCACACTTTTTGATTCTACATTGGGTGTATATGTTAAATTTTTTACTATATGTTCATAGTTTATTATGGATGCTTCATCTTTTACATGCCTTTAAAATGCTTTTGAGGTGTACATATTCATTAACTATAACATAGTAAGGTAGTTTTGATTTTAGAAACAATTGTTTCAAAATTTTTTCTTTGATAGTAAATGTCAAAATTTTTCAACATGTTGTATTACATATTTGTGAGTAAATATTGCTTGCATAAGTAGTGTTTGACAGTATTTCACAGTGATCAGATCAGTCAAAAAATAACTTGGTATCAACCACAAACACGGGTGTGCACACACACTACCCTTTGATTTGGAAGAAAGCTTATAGTTGTGTATCTCAAAAGAAAAGGCCAAAAGTCAGATAAAGTATTTGATGTATTTAGATCCATACAGTCAACACTCTGAATATTTAAGTATTTTTTAAAGCATCATACTAATTGCATTTGGTGAGTGGAAGTAGTTCTCAGGATTTATGCACAGGCAATTGTCAACTTAGAAGTAAGTGCATACTCTTGTCTGTCTGTCTCTACCTTAAAACTGTAAGTAAGAACTTTTCCTCATCTTATTTTATCCATTGGCCTAACAGTGATTGGCAGGCAACGATCACTTAATTGGTCCACTGCATACAAACACAATAAAAAATGATCAATTAAGGTTTTTTTTTTTATTGTTAACTGATGGATTTTAAAATATTTGGTATATTTTCATCCTCTGCATTTATTGATGTTCAGATTGTCTTAATTTTTGGCCACTGGAAATCTCTTCAGGTGTTTTTAACAAGCCCTGTTGGATTTTATAGCTTTCTTGTTATCTGGAATAACAGGTGTTCATCTTAAAGCCTTTTCCTGTCTCAGACCTGGATCAACATTTTTCCAACAAGCCTTGATTTTTTTTAGTGGGAGGTGTCTTTCCAAGACAAATCTGGGTGCTAGGGAGGCTCTTTGCTATTGGGTTCATCATTCTTGCTATGCCTTTTGGTGGACAGAATTGAAAATATATAGGTAGAGATAAAATTTGTATATATGTTATAGGATATAAAGTTTACATATCATATATAACAAAATATGGATAGATGAAATAACTCATGGGTTCATACTAATACTTAAAGTTTATATTAAGGATTATAAGGTTTTTACTTTTCCTCTTCTGTTCTTACATCTGTGTTTCCTTTTTCTATATCAATAATACTGACTTTCAGGGACATAGGGACTAATAGAATTATAATGTCACATAATTACTCATTTACTATACCCCATACGGAACACATCTAAAAATGTCAGCGTAACAAACCCAATACTTTCAGTACCAATATAATTACTAAAAACAGTTAAATATTTTTCATATGTTAAATCCTTTCTCCCGTTACTTAAAAATAATTGTATTGTTTCTGCATTGTCAGAACATACAGCCATTGTATACTATACTGTCTCCCTTTATACTCTCATTTAGTTTTGCTTCTTCAAGCGTACAGTTACCTCCATCCTTTTGTTATGTTTCCAGTGGTTATCTGAAACTTGTTCTCTAGTAGATTTCTCTCCAAGAAACTATGAGAACAATAGTCTCTGACATCTTCCAGTGGCAAGATGCCGTTGCCATCCACCATCTTTATATGATTTTGGTATAAAATTATATGTCAACGCTTATTATAAACTTTAGTATGTGTAATTTGTTCTATGTTAATTATACCCCAGTGAAGCTATTGAAAAATCCTTGGTTCACATCATATTTCTTTGAATATCTTAAATATGTTACTGCATTTTATTCTGGCTTGAGGTGTTGGTCTCAAAAAATCTGATCTTTCTTATGTGATTATTTTTCATAGATCACCCAAAGGATATTTCTCTTTCTTTAAAGTACAGTAATTTTAGTAGAATATTTTTGGTGTTCTGAGTTGTTCTGGATTGGTTTTCTCAGTATGTGATGGATCCTTTATATAGTTTCAAGCGTATGTATTTTAAAATTTCAGTACAGTTTTCTTGAAGTTTACGTTTTTATTTTGTTCACTTTGATTTGATTTCCTTCTTTCAGGACTCTATTGTCTGTATGGTGGATCTTTTACACTTGTCTTTTACATTTGAAACTTTCTTTTCCTTTCTTTGTATTTTATTTATTTTTTTGAGACAGGGCCTCACTTCGTCACTCAGGCTGTAGTGCGGTGGTGTGATCTTGGCTCACTGCAGCTTCAACTTCCTGGGTTCAAGTGATTCTCATGCCTCAGCCCCCAACCAGTAGCTGGGACTGCAGATATGTGCCACCATGCTCGGATAATTTTTTTGTATTTTTTATAGAGATGGGGTTTTGGGGTTTTGCCCTGTTGCCCAGGCTGGTCTTGAACTCCTGAGCTCAAGCAATCCACCTGCCTTGGCCTCGCAAAGGATTACAGTTATGAGCCACCATGTGTGGCCGTTTCTTTTTAATTTTTCAAGCTATTCTCTTTTTTACCTTTTCTTTCCCTTAAGTCACTGTCTATTGTGTTTAATCACTCTTGTATTTCTTTTGCTTTAGTCTTTATTTTAAAAATTGTTTTTCTTTTATTTCTAATTCTCTTGGGAGTTCTTGCTACCCATTTCTGAATTTGTAAATCCTGGTTTATATTGTTATTTTATACCTTGTATAAACTTATTTTAGCATGTTTTGGAATATTAGATTATAATTTTAATCTATTTTGTGGGTATTTCTGGCATGTTTTCATTATCTACAAGGACATTATTATTATTTTAACACTTTCGTATTACATTTGATCAATCCTTTTGTATTGCTCATTTTTATGTGAAGTTAGTTTTTCTTAACTTGAAAAGAGGGCTGACAGGACAGTTTTTCTAATTTCATGGCTCTAGAGTTCCCTTTTCTGTTGTTTTTGTGAAGTGTTAAAAACATACAGAACTCATTTTCTGATGTATTCTGGTCTATTAGACCTCTTAACTTTCGTCTGGAGTCCTTTTTTTTTTTAGTCTCTGTTGTCTTTGTTGCATTCAGCTTGGATTATTTTCTCAGCATGTTATCAGTGTGGGGCTTTGTCCATACAATGGAGTTTTGACCATTTGGTTTTGAGAGTTTATTTTTAGCCCTATCAGATCTTACTGCAAAGTACTTGCATCACCCACTTTTGGGGTGATCTCAATCTGTTGTTCTCAGCTGGACTTACTAAGCAGTGAAGTCAGTATCTGTGGATGGCTTTGACATTCATGGGTTCATCATATACCCTGTTGCATCTCTCTGCTTTTTCTTTCACAGGCGCTGAAAGCATGCTGCTCTTATAGCTGTTGGTATTGGTGGGACTACCTTATCACCTAGTGTTGTTTTAGATGCAGTCTGTGGGTTTGGGTATTGCTGTCCTAGTAGCTCTGGTATGCTTTTATTATGTGCGTATTCAGTTTTAAAAATTATGCCATTACCGTCTTCCCAGAATCCCCAATCTTAATATTTGTGTTATTTTCTACATGTCATCTCTAGATCCTCAGACAGATTCTAAGCCTCCTGAGGGATTGTTAGGATTCCACACAGACTGGCTGACATTAAATGTTGGAGGGCGGTACTTTACAACTACACGGTAGGTGTGTGTGTATGTGTGTTAGAGAGAAAGAGAATGCAAAAGGAGCACTGTGTACCATTTGTTCTTCAATTTGCTGATTCCCTAAAAAGATACTCAAATGCTGCTTAAATACACTGTGTGATCTGAAACCATTTTTTATAAGTTTTTCTGTAGAAAAAAGTTAAAACATGGTTCATTCCTGAGAAAGCATAAAAGGCATCACTTCAGTGTTTTAGAACATGCTTTTTAGATATTGAGTAATAGACACACAATATAAGTAAAAATTAACAGTACTGAAATTTGTAGAGGCTACAACTGCTTTTATTAAAGGGCAGAAAAATGTAAGTTTGGAAGATCAAGAATATTATTATGTAATAGTTTGCTAACAGGATAGACAGAGAAGTGTTTAAAGCAAAGGAAACTAAAACAATGTTTAAATCAGAGGAAGTACCAGATTAGAAGGGATCTGATAAATGGCAACTTACTGCACGTTTTTGTTTCCCAGCGTTACTCCTACCAGGTTGTAGCATGCATCTTTTTGAGAGAGCAGCTGGGATCGAGTATACTCTTGACTTAAATATGTTTGTTTATAAAGACAAATGGAGAAATCAATTTTTTTCCCTGAATTCTTAGGAGCACTTTAGTGAATAAAGAACCTGACAGTATGCTGGCCCACATGTTTAAGGACAAAGGTGAGTGTAATACATTGGTTTCACATTTCATCTTACCTGTTTTGTATCTGTGCTGACTTTATAACTCCCGACTTTCTGTACTTACTAATTATGTCACTTTTTAAGAGTAAAAACTTACTGATATATTAAGCAATTTTTTCCTCATACATTTCTGACTTTATTTTTTGTTTATGGGGTACTTTCTCTATCATAATGGTAACACAGGTGTCTGGGGAAATAAGCAAGATCATAGAGGAGCTTTCTTAATTGACCGAAGTCCTGAGTACTTTGAACCCATTTTGAACTACTTGCGTCATGGACAGCTCATTGTAAATGACGGCATTAATTTATTGGGTGAGTTTATGTAGACTTTCAATATAATTATGTAACTACTCACATTTTTGTAAGTTTAAGATTTTAACTTTGTTTCACTCAGTGACAGTATATTTCCATAAAGTAAAAGTATATTTTTTTTTCTATTTTTTAAACTAGATGTTTTCTCATGTATGTGAGTGTTTATAGGTGTAGAAATAAATTTAGGCATGAACAGGTGGTCCTTCAGGTAGGTAGTCTTTGTACATATAGGTAAATATCTAAACCATACACATCAACTTTATATTCTAAACTGATATAGATTCTATATGACAAGTGACTAAACGATTTTGTTGTTTCCTTTTTTAAAAATTGAATTATGAATGTAACTTGGCTCCAAGTTCTGGATATTCTCCACATTATGTGAGAACTAGAGTAGTCAAGAGGGCAAATCATGCCTTGCAATCATAATTCTCAATTAGAGATTTCATTCTACAATTTGCTAACTTAGGGAGACTAACTTGGGGAAATTTCTCTGAGTCATATTGGAAAAATGAGTGTTAAAAGCACTCTCGACCCTATCTACATAACAAGATTTTTGTGAAGGTTAATGGAGGTGATGTAGACGAAAGCCCTTATAAAACACTGGTTGCACATTTGGATGCTAATAGGCCTCTAAGTGACTGAAGTTGATGTGATGTTAGTACTTGAGGAGTGGTAAGCAGTTGGCGATCTTGAGGTCACATGCCTGCCAGCTTCAGCAGATCATTGCCATGTGCAATGTGGACAGATGTAGAGTGCCAGAACCTTGGTTTTTGAAGAAACCTGGGTATCTAAAATTTTATGTGACATGTTTTTATTTTGAAAACATTTACATGCTGAACACATCAGAATCAGCCTAAGGACTGCTAGCTTACAGTTTCTGTAGTGAAATACGAAACACCCACTAACTTCTAGTGTTGCTATAACAAACTTTATATTCCCTTTAACATGTACCTATTGCAAAAAATAAAAAATAAAAAAATACATTATTTGACCCTTTTAGCTAGTTCTATAACTTTGTAACTAAATTGTTGTTGCTTTCTATTTCTCCCATTTTAATTTTTCTTCGGATTATTGATAGCATTTTGTATCCTACTTGCCTAGAAAATAACATCAGAAATATATTTATCCATGCTCTGTCACATATCTGCAAACCAAGCTATTACCAAGATTTGCTAGTTTTTTCTTTTTCATGTTTCTCAACCATTTCTTTTATTTGTGCAAGTATTCAAAAAGCAGAGCTCTCTGCTGGATTCATTTTATAAAGCATTGTTTTTAATTAGTACAGTTTCCATCCAAACTCTTTATATTCCTTACAGATTGCCTGAGTAATTATATGCTTTAAAACAATCTACGGTAATTTCACTAACACCAAAAAGTAGTGAGTGGCAGAGCTGGGATTCAAATCCAGATTTTTTTTTTTTTTTTGAGACAGAGTCTCACTCTGTTACCCAAGCTGTAGTGCAATGACATGATCTCTGCTCACTGCAAACTGTGCCTTCTGGGTTCAAGTGATTCTCCTGCCTCAGCTTCCCGAGTAGCTGGGATTATAGGCACACACCACAATGCCCAGCTAATATTTGTTGTTTTTTTTTTTTTTTAGTAGAAACAGGGTTTCACCATGTGTTGGCCAGGCTGGTCTTGAACTCCTGACCTCAAGTGATCCACCCGCCTCAGCCTCCAAAAGTGCTGGGATTACAGGTGTTGAGCCACCGTGCCCGGCCTGTCTTTTGTATTTCTAAGGCTTCTCTGGATGTTTTAAAGATTTAATTCTAAACCTAGAATTAGAAACGTATCCTGGCTGCATTCCCTAAGAGTTCTGCTTTACTCAGATCTTGGCAAATTGACAGCGTGGCCCACAAGAACCTCTTTTATAATGTGTTGGGTTTCCACCAGGGATATATATCCGACCAGAATGGCATAATCTTTGGATGCCCCTTGAAGGGGAAATGTGGACCCTGTATGCCAGAGTGGTAGCCGGATGCTGTACCTTGGATGACCTTTGTTTTACAATTGTATTATCGACCATAGAGTTTGGTTTTCACAGAAAAGATTGTATTATTCTTCCCAAATAACGGCTTGTGGTTTTCTATATCTACTTACCCTTATTAGCGTGTGTTTGAAGGGAGGGATTATGTCGGATACTTTCTTTGTAATTCCAGAGTTCTAAGTAGTTTTTTACCATGTCAACAGCCAACTGATTGAGGCCTTCTCATTTGAAAGACAATGGAACCCAAATGTATTCCCACACATTCTGATGATGTTTATTAACAGATTAGAATAAGTAAACATACCAAGTCATGTAAAGGATGTACATTGTTTTTTACCAAGTTAGAGTAAATGATAAATGAAACCTCTTTTAGTATTTACCAATATTTTTAAAATTTATTCTCCTATAAGAATGATTTCTGAATTATACTTTTGTGTACTTTTTAAACTTTTATTCATTTCCATCATTTTCTGATTCAATATGTAAAAGATACTTGTGGCAAACCTGTTCAGATCTGCTCCACTTAAAAAGCCAATTAAATGTTAAGATTATGTGAACTAATGGTATTTTACTAAATTTAAAATGACTGTAATACATTCACTAAATTAGTTGTTTCAGAATCATTTTTGTTCTGATAGGTGTGTTAGAAGAAGCAAGGTTTTTTGGTATTGACTCATTGATTGAACACCTAGAAGTGGCAATAAAGGTAAGCCTGTTTTTATATTAGCCACTGTTATATATATTGTAGCTATCTCCCAAAAGACTCCACTGATTTCTTAATATCTTTTTCAAGAATTCTCAACCACCGGAGGATCATTCACCAATATCCCGAAAGGAATTTGTCCGATTTTTGCTAGCAACTCCAACCAAGTCAGAACTGCGATGCCAGGTAATTAACATGAATTTTACATGAATTACATGAATTATTTCTATCAGCAAAATAAAATTTTACATTGTTCTAGTGTTTTGGGGTTATTTTGCTTTATTTTTCTTTTATGTGCAAGATCTAATTTAATTATGGGTCATAGCATTGATTTAGTTCTGAAATGGTTAACCAAAAAGAGATGCAATAATAGCCTTTTTAAATTGTCTAATTGTACCTCATGCAGCAGTTTATGAATAATGCGTGGAAATTGCAGCAGTTTTTTAAAAGTCAGTATTTGTACATTTGCAATATATGGTCCGATCAGTGGCAGGTACTTTACTTATGTGTACTGTAGCATTTCAGATTTTAAAGACCACAGTATTCATTTTTGCCTGATAAACTGTTTTGAATTATTGAATTAATAAAATAATATAAATTTAATTAGGTTTAAATACTTATTAGCAGGTATAGGACTAACAGGGATACCTCTTTAGAAACTTCTACACATAAATGAATTATAGCCAGGCTATATTCTAATGTATATGTTGACAGAGTTTCTTTTATGAGGAACCTATTTAAGGACACTTCTTTCATGTATCTAAGTCCATTTTGATCATGTTTTGTAATAAACTCCAAGTAACTGAACTGCCAATTGCTTCTAAAAAAAACTTGGTGGTTAGCTATAGTAATTAAATGTAATACAAACAGACGATTTAATTATGGTGACAATTTGTGCTTTTTTATTTCAGGGTTTGAACTTCAGTGGTGCTGATCTTTCTCGTTTGGACCTTCGATACATTAATTTCAAAATGGCCAATTTAAGCCGCTGCAATCTTGCACATGCAAATCTTTGCTGTGCAAATCTTGAACGAGCTGATCTTTCTGGATCAGTTCTTGACGTAAGTATCATTTTAGGCTACAAGAGAAAATTAAATGTTTAGTCTATTGAACAGTCTCAAAGAGCCTTTGAGACAGGAATTATAACTGTCTTATGGGAGCTTTTACTTGAAAACAGATAATTTATTATGTAGATGTAAGACTAAAGGGTCTGAAAGTGAAATGAATTTGGTTTTACAGGTTTGATATCCTTTATTAAACATAGACCTGAAAGGTTTAGCAACTAAAAAGAAATTAAATCTTGGAATTAGTTCCTGATCTCCTCAATATACTGTACTTTGTCAGGACTCGTATTTTCAGCAAATTATAAAGGTAAAAGTGAAAGGAACCTTGAAATCTGTTCAACCTCATTTCTGGAATGGGAAAATGTTATTGCTCAAGAATTATTTGATAGATATTTTGAAATAAATATGGTATGCATCAGTTTGTGGAAGTTAACATCTCAGTGGCTTTTTCCCCCTCTATATATGTGTATATTTATATGTAATGTATATGTATGTATTTATAACAGTTACCTGTGTTTAGTTGAAGTTAGAGGGTAGATGCAGACCAACAATGAAATCTATTAATTTTTAACAACTTTTAAGTTCCTTACCACCAAGGCCCATGTCTGTATGTCTTTTGAATTAATACCATCTTGCTTTTGGTAGTCATTTATTGAATTATTGTAATTTGGGTTTTACTCATTAGCTGCAGCTTATTTCTCCATGAAGCCGTGTATCAGAGCTAGTAACAAAATCTACCAAATATGCATTTTAGTTACTTTCACTGTTCTTATTCTGTCTTATCATGAAGGGTCAGGTTAGTAACAAAACAGGAAAAAGACTAACATCAAAAAAAAGTTTGAAGGCCCTAGTCTTTAAATAGTGGAATGTCGAAAGGCATCTTTGTTTGTGTTAAGCACTAAAAAAAAAAAGTTTGTCAAAAACTCTTTGAGATAAATGAACATAATTTAAAACTCTTGGCTGGGTGAAGTGGGTCAAGCCTGTAAACCAAGCACTTTGGGAGGCAGAGGAAGGTAGATCACTTGAGGTCAAGACCAGCCTAGCCAACATGGTGAAAACCCATCTCTACTAAAAATGCAAAAATTAGCCAGGCATGGTGGTGCATGCCTGTAATCCAAGCTACTCAGGAGGCTGAGGCACGAGAATCACCTGAACTTAGGAAGCAGAGGTTGCAGTGAGCTGAGATAGCACCATTGCACTCCATCCTGGGTGACGGAGTGAGGCTTTGTCTCAAACAAAACAAAACAAAAAAGCCTTAAAACATATGTTTTCTACCATTTTACTCTCTGCCTTGCATTATGCATTGTGATGTGCCTGCTCAGGGTTGATAATGTTTAGCCATGGTTGGTGCAGAAAGACCCAAAAAGCATCGTGTTAGTGTTTTGTAGCTAAATAATGCCTTTAAATGCTGGCATTCGTGTTCTGACCTCTGACTTGAAGGCAGTAGTAGCATCTTAGAATACCAATAATTTCACTTAGAACATTAAGATTCCCATAGTAATAAGAAAATCCATACCCCTAACAAGTGTATGCCTTCCTTACCCATACATTTTGACTATTTCATTGTCATGCATAGGTGTGTTTATAAAAATAGAGATAGAGACGTCATAGTTCTGACTCTCCCAACTTCTTTATCTAAACCATTATGTTTCATGGAAAATGAGCATGCTATTGCATGCATTTATTTTTTAAAAAACAGTTCTTTAAAAAAAAAATTTCTTTCAAATGTTCCCATTTCTTACTGCATTTAATTAGAAAAGCCTTTATTGTAAACATAAAATAATTGATTATGAGTGTGTTGAGTTGAGCCTTTTCCCCTTTTCTATTTTTTCTTTTACTGTTTGAGCTAATTTGAACAAAATTATGAACCTTACCACCAGGACTTTTCTCTTTTCTTTGCAGTGTGCAAATCTCCAGGGAGTCAAGATGCTCTGTTCTAATGCAGAAGGAGCATCCCTGAAACTGTGTAATTTTGAGGATCCTTCTGGTCTTAAAGCCAATTTAGAAGGTGAGATCCTTTCTGTAAATACCTATTCTATGGAGGAAGCAGACTGTAAAGGAAAAAGCCCTGGAAAATAATTGTTAAGGGTGAAACAGGATAACTGTAGGGAAAAGGTTTCTTCTGTCATCATATTTGGAGAACTTCCAAAGCAGTAAGATACCTCCATTTGGTTTCAGTCAAATGCTAATCAAAACTGAGGACTCAGAAAAAATAAAGCCTCAAATATTTAATAAGGTTTTAATTGGAAAATTAAATATCAACATCTTAAACTTTCAAATGGAATAAAATATTCTTACACTGACCAAAAGGAAAAATTTCTTTTGCATAAAACCAGGGAGTTTATAAAAATCATTTTAAGATTTAATTTATTGTTTCTTAATTTGTTATTGTTTTATCTGTGACTGATCACTTTGTTTACTTGTATATTTAGGAGACTACTTAACTCCCTTATCATAAACCTGTAGAGGCATATTATGAAAGTGCTAACCATCATAAGACAGAACTAAATTTCTTCCCTCAAAAGTATCGATGAAACCCTTCTTTCATCAGTGAACTGTTTATATATATATAAGTTCGTTGAGAGACAAGATTTTAGATTCATTTCCAGAAGTCAAAAGAGGCTGTCATTATTGACCTCCATTAAGTCATCTTGCAGTTTTGTTGGAGGTAGATAACTATATTTTTAAGTTAAACTACTCCCAGAATGTGTTCACTGTAGGTGCTAATCTGAAAGGTGTGGATATGGAAGGAAGTCAGATGACAGGAATTAACCTGAGAGTGGCTACCTTAAAAAATGCAAAGTTGAAGAACTGTAACCTCAGAGGAGCAACTCTGGCAGGAACTGATTTAGAGGTGAGTTCACCAACATTTTAAGAGTTTTTATTACTCTAGACTTACTAAGCATCTCATGCAAAATGTATTGAAATCAAAACAAAGTAGTTGGTTGGTAAAACTGGATTGGAAGGCTCATCTGACATTCAGACTAAGTTGATTTCATTTCTCTCCTTTTCCTTAAGTTTTTCTCAAGTAAATAAGTTTGATAGATGCATTATCTAATGTATTGCATTTTCCATAAATTTTAATTCCAAACAGAATTAAATGGGCTAGATTACTTCTTAAACTACTTGCGAAATTTAAATGATATCCAGGTTTGAAATCAGGTTCAGGAAGTCTATTTAAAATTGGAACCATATGTTTTTTGGTTTTCAGCCTGAGATTATAATTTTGCCTAGTCATCTTTTTCAAAGAATTGTATTCGTATGTCTTCTTAATTTGCCAGTTTAGCTAGCAGACTTGATAGCTGTTGATAGGTCTACATCAGCACCATCCAATAGCACTTTGTGCAGGAGGGACATGTTCTATGTCGGTGCTCTTCCGTATAGTAGCTACCAGCCATATACAGTTGTTGAGCACTTGAGATGTGGCTAGTGCAGATGAGAAATTGATTTTTAAATTTTATTTAATTTTAATTCATTTAAGTAGCCACATGTGGCTGGTAGCTATGAAATCTGGTGTAAATTGGATAGCAGAGAACAGTATGTCAAAATTTAGCTTGCTGTTAATTTTTTTTCTTAATATTTTTGCCTAGATCTCTTGATAGCTCTCAGTAGCAGAGTAGCAGACCCCTTTCAACTTCAAGGCAAAAAGAATTGGCCTAAGATTATAATCCTATCACAAGCACAGTTATTTATTATTTATTACATTACTTTCACCTAAGATTATATTATTTGCCTTGGTTTTAGTTACTGTGTACTCAGAGTGGCTTAGCAGCAAAAGCCTCCCTCTGTCTAACTGATTGCAAAGACTGATCAGGTTGACTATTGAGGGGTGAGCTGCTGACATTTGTTCTCCTAAGAGGTTACATTTAGTCACCCTTCTCTCTAACTATAGTCCCGTACCGTATCCAGGGACTTAACTGGAATCTCTATCTTAACTGAGCTCCGTGATCTCAAGAGAAATTAAGAAACAGCTTCAAATTGCGGTGGTTACACTATTCTGTACATCTGTCAAAACTCATTGTATTATATACATACCTTTGGGGCTTTAAAAAGAAAGGCAGTTCCTTGCTGTAAAAATACTAGGGCTAGGGAATGGAAAAAGGTATTACACAATTTGATTAAGTAAAATCTTTTCAGATTAAAAAAATAATAGTCTTCCCCCCATCTCATTCCTTTTGTTGTTGTTGTTCTTGGATCATAGTAAAATTGTTTTGATAATATTTATTACCTTGGGCTGGGCGCAGTAGCTCATGCCTGTAATCCCAGCACTTTGGGAGGCCAAGGTGGGTGAATCACTTGAGGTCAGGAGTTTGAGACCAGCCTGGCCAACATGGTGAAACCCCGTCTCTAGTAAAAATACAAAAAATTAGCTGAGTGTGGTGGTGAGTGCCTGTAATCCCAGCTACTCGGGAAGCTGAGGCAGGAGACTCGCTTGAATCCTGGAGTTGGAGGTTGCAGTGAGCCGAGATTGCACTCTGGCCTGGGCAACAAGAGCAAAACTCTGTTTCCAAAAAAAAAAAATGTTGTGTGTGTGTGTATATATATATATTTACTTATTTATTATGTTGGAATCCATTCTGTATTTTAAATCAATGGTCCCCAACCTTTTTGGCACCAGGCACTGATTTTGTGGAAGACAGTATTTTCACAGACCAGGGTCGGGGGTGGTTTTGGGATGATTCAAGTGCGTTACATTTATTGTGCACTTTATTTCTACTAGTATTACATTGTAATATATAATGAAATAATTATATAACTCACCATAATGTAGAATCAGTGGGAGCCCTGAGTTTGTTTTCTTGCAAGTAGACATTCGCATCTGGGGATGTTGGAGACAGTGAGAGATCATCAGGCATTAGATTTTCATAAGGAGTACACAACCTGGATTCCTCACATGTGCAGTTCACAATAGGTTTCACTCTCCCATGCGAATCTAATGCCCCTGCTGATCTGACAGGTGGAGCTCAGGCTATAACTTGAGCCATACAGGGAGTGGCTGTAAATACAGATGAAGCTTCATCTACTGGTGACCTGCTATGTGGCCTGATTCTTAACAGGTCATGGACCAGTGTCAGTCTGTGGCCCACGGGTTGGGGACCCCTGTTTTCAGTGTCTCATTATAAAATATGCAAGAACAAAGGACATGCTTCCTCTTTAACCTTGGTTTATACATATACAGCCTGAACATTAACTAGAGGTAACAAATACAGATACAAGAACATCTTAATTTAGGGTGGTGTATCATCAGTTTTCTGGAAATTAAATGAGTTTTATTGTATAGGAACATTTTCCTAATCTGCCCCAGAAATCGTTTTGAGCAGAAACAGATAAGGCCTGAAATCTCCATATATGAATTATGTGAATATTGTTTTCATCTTGCAGAATTGTGATCTGTCTGGGTGTGATCTTCAAGAAGCCAACCTGAGAGGGTCCAACGTGAAGGGAGCTATATTTGAAGAGATGCTGACACCACTACACATGTCACAAAGTGTCAGATGAGAATTTTAGGGGCTGGAGGAAGATATACAAGATGAAAATGTTTTCCTTATCACTTTTCTTTCTCCACCCACTCAGTTGTCTAGAAGAAATAACACTGTAAGGAAATTAAAAAAAAAACATTTAGAGGATTATGCTTGTTCTGAGCGGTGCATAAGGGAAAAAACTGACTTTTTTTCCATTTTCTGATTTTTAACAGAAAAGCACTCATTTAATAGATGTAGGGAAACTAGATATTGCTGCCTTTTGAACGGGGTAGGGGGGTTTACCTGGTTTTATGACCAGGAATAGTATCTATTGTATTTGCTTTTAAATAGGCATGATGTGGAAATACCATCTTGGTTTGAGATGCATTTGAGGATTTTAATTTATGGAAAGCACAACATATGCAATTATATTTATTGAATACCTAGATGCAGTATGGATATTTAAATTGTTAAAACTTTATGAAAACTTGGAAAAGGTTGTTCAGGTTTATAAATAGCTTTAGTGATGCCTCCTCTCTTTAAATACCTGTCACACCATATGAATATGGTGAGATCAGACTCCCTAAGACTCTTTTCAGGTTCATTTTTATAATGTTTACTTTTTAGGACAAAACAGTAGCTAAATTAAAGTAATACCCAGTTCTTACTGATTGAGACAGAGTGGAAAGAAAGACATCGTTGTACATCACTGTCATTCCAAAGGTACAGTGGGACTCTGGATGGAGGAAGAACTTACCTATCACTACAACACTTATAGGTGAGAATTTCTCAGAATTTCATTCTAGGCAAGTTCCATTCAACACCAGACCAAGCAATTCTATCTATTTACACTGTTAGCCTAGTTTTCTCATACAATCATCACAAGGATAGGAAGACACTTGAAAACCAAAAAACCAAGGTGCATCATTAATATTCATTTAATTCAAATACCGAATAGTTTACATAGGGCCAGCTTAGAAATAGATACTAAATCCAGAGCTACTGCAATCAAAGCATATATGAATGAAGATGGTAGAGTTGCCTGCTAAAAGGCAATGTAATATAATTGCAGCTAGAACCCTACAGTGGGGAATGAGGAATTTTAAACACGCATTTGATAACAGCCACCAAAAAATATATGTAAAGTAAAAATAAAGGCATTTGGCTGGTCCAAGGTGTAATACCAATCAGTCAGCACCTGCGATTCTTCTAATTATATATATATGTTCTAAACAAATTCTAGCCCAATTTTCTTGAGTCATTATCTCTCTGCAGCAGCAGAGGAAGGGCCTGTACCTCCCTACCAATGACCTGGTGTCCTTATTTCTACCCCAAGAGCAGGGATATTAGCTGTGTCCAAATGGGTTCTGAATTCTACAGACTCATCAACATGAGGCAAGGAATCATTGAAAACCACCTGTGTCTCCTTTGGGAGAATGACATATCTTTAGTATTTACGTAGCTTATTCTTGTATATCTACATATGCAAAGCTTTCCTTAACAGTAAAGGGTACATATGCATAGTGGGAGGAGATCAGACCTTTACAGGTGAAGGAAAGCAACTTCAGAAATGAATTATTTTCTTTGCTTTATTATTTTTACCAAGACAGAGAAGTATTGTATTGAGAGATAATCTATTTTCATAATCAATATGTGCCTAAATTATATTTAAATCATTTCACTCTGTACTATATTTTCAGGAATTATAGAATGTGTTATTCATTCACTTAAAGGTACCTCTGTAGAAATAACCTAAAACTGCAGAAGGATCTGAAAGATCTAAACATGGTGTGCTTAGAAACTGCAGATTTTAGATCTAATGGATACTGCATTAATAAATGATATAAAGTGTTGAAAAGGAGTTTCTTCTCTTCCTTTTGAAAATCATCACTTTCCGTATTTTACTTACATTTCTTCAATATGTGTTGACAACCAGCCCTGTGGTTCTGGGTAGCAAAGGAAATACAGTATAACTTAATTTGTTGTGGATTAGTCTTTTTGAAAGTACCATTAAAGTAAATTTATTTCTTTAAACATGATTATTTTTATCATTCTTTAAAAAATATACCATGCTAACAACACAAACCTTATGAATTCTGAACAAAAGAAAAGACTGCCTCCCCAATAATTCATTTAATTTGTTTGTGTTAAATTCATCACTCTTTAGGTGATGACTATTACCAGTTAGCTTTATTAGGCTGGATAAATAGTATGCCCCAAAACATTTTTTGCCTGATAACTAGGATAGAGAATTTTAAGGAGGCAGGAAACCGTCAAAATAGTAAAACTTCCATTAACCCTAGAGAGGAAGCATGTCTGTACACATAGGTAAAAATACAGTTGTTGGGATGACAGGAAAAAGGTTTTAAATGTAAACTGGCTAGATTATCTGCATTAATAAAATTTGGTACTTAAGTAACTGCCTAAGCAATACTATCTATTGTAGTCTAGTTCTTTCAACTACAGTCTCAAGGAGATTCTAGTAGAAAATGTTGTAAATTCATTATTCTTATGAAGGTTTCAATCATAAATCAAGACTTGGAATATTTTCTCCATTTCATTTTATGACTCTTATGTGTATTGTAAATCTGCCCTGTCAACTTTAAATCATCTTTAATATATGGAAAAACTTACAATTGCACTAAGTCCCCAAGGAAGAATTACCTTTAAAATTAAAAGATTCATTACTACAAAGAAAAGTGGTTACATTATTTCAGTATAAAGCACCTTATCCAAGGATTAATTCTCTGAAACCCTTTTACAACCTGATTAGACATGTCAGCAGGAGTTAACCTTAAGTGCTTCCCGCTGAGATTTTACATTAGGGCACGAAAATATTTTTTTCATCTGTCATTTCAGTGAGATTATGAAATCATTGCTGTAATAATTTTGAGGTGTTTTGATGTTGATGAAGCAGTTTTTTCTCTAAAGCCATTCTTTCAAATTTAGAAAAAATGTGACAACTGTAAAATCCAATTATTTAAACCCAATTTATTATATTTAACTTTCTGGTAAATTGACCTAACCATGGAATCCTTAAATGGTTTTAAGTTAGTCGTTCAATATCAAAAACTCATTAATTACATAGTGGTTTGATAACCTATTTGGTGATACAGAAAGTAAGACAAAACAAAGTTGACTTTTGCCTTGAGATCTGTGTGACCTAAGACAGTGCTAATGGAGACTTTAAGGACATACAGCATGTTGAATGAATTCATAGACCATGTTTGCAATGGTTAATACTGAGTATCAACTTGATTGGATTGAAGCATGCAAATGATCCTGGGTATGTCTGTGAAGGTGTTGCCAAAGGAGATTAACATTTGAGTCAGTGGGCTAGGGAAGGCAGACCCACCCTTAATCTGGATGGGCACCATCTAATCAGCTGCCAGCAAACATAAAGCAGGCAGAAAAACGTGAGAAGTCTAGGTGGGCCTAGCCTCCCAGCCTACATCCTTCTGTGCTGGATGTTTCCTGCCCTCGAACATCGGACTCCAAGTTCTTCAGCTTTGGGACTCGGACTGGCTTTCCTTGCTCCTCAGCTTGCAGATGGCCTACTGTGGGACCTTGAGATCGTGTGAGTTAATACTTAATAAACTCTCCTTTTTATATATGTGTGTGTGTGTGTGTGTGTGTGTGTGTGTGTGTGTGTGTGTGTATTCTCTCCCTCTAGAGAATGTTAATACGGTATTGCTGTATTCATCTTAATAATTTCAAAGCATTTTTCAAAAATTTAATCCCAACTGTTAGAAATTACCTACAAGAAATCGAGAGATAAGTGATTCACCGGACAATAGGTGTCACAAGTCTGAACTCCCGTTTCATTAGTCCTATCCAGAGACCACATTTTCTGCTTCAGCAATACTTAGATGCACATCTCTCAGCAAACACAAATCAATTGGACAATTTAAACTAGCACTATTCAACCATAATGAATTCTTGCTGAAAAATGGTCTGTCCCTACTTGTATACTGTAGTGCAATGACATTCCACTCTTCATGTCAGAATGACACGAGTCAAAGTGTCTAAAGGAAATAATTTAAATGGAACAAAGTCAAATACTTACGTTTTATTTTTAAATTCTCCTCTATTTGCAGTTATACTTTAAAGTGTACTCCCTTCTCTATCCTATCATGAGGACTGGACAGACTCCACAGAAATGGCTGGACAAAGCAAGGGAATTTGCTTAGATAAGACACCATTTCTCTTTACCCTGAAATCCCTGCAAGTGCAGTTATTCCAGAGGAGTCTGGGCAATGACTGATGGGTTTAGCATCCTACCTGCAGGGAAATTGCCAATCCCAGCTGTAAAATGAACAAATATCCAGTTATATTTGTTAGCCATCTTACAGTTTAATATAACAGGATTTACAGCCAATTATACATGAAAGTTTAATTCTGTGTCAGATAAAGCATATCTTTGATGCAGAAATAGAGGCAGCATTAGGCCTTACCTGGTTAAAAGGTTTTTGCTTTCTATTCATTCCTTCGTTCGTTCATTCATTCAAACCTGTACTTACTGAATGCTGACTAAATGCCAGGGGTTTCTTAAGAGAGATTTAAATCAGATGGGATCTTTGACTATTATAGGTTTCAGCCTAGGGGTAAATTAGGGAAAGACAACCATGTGTATTCAAATAAATGTAATTAAGAGTAATGGGTGTGTGTGTGTGTGTGTGTGTTTTACATGCTTGTCCTGTGTAGATAACATGTCCACCGTTGCACCTCTGGGGTGGAACATCTATAAAATTTGGATAATGATACCCACTTTGCAGGGCTATTGTCATGAGTGCTCTTATACATGTGCTATTTATTAAATAACTATAATTTCTCATCTTTCTGTTCCCACTGCCCTTAACAATGATTTGCATATTTAACTCAATAAGCATCAGCTGAAATGAGTTGGTCTGTTGATGTAAGTCTGCTCAATACGGTCTTGTTCTCGGTATAGGTTTCTTGCCTTTTTGATGCTTTAGAACTAGGCTTTCAAGATAAGTCAAACAGGGAACCTGATGGGTAGATGAGGGAATTTTCAAACACACACTGATTTAGGATCCTACATGAACGTGGTATATAGTGTCGCTTATTTATAAATCAGATTTTTAAAATTGGAAGCAACTCTGTGATCATCTAGTCCATCTAGTCTACACCCTTCCTTTTGCAAATGAAGAATCCAAGAGCCAGAAGCTCCCAGACATCCTGACTCAATGTCCTATATTTATTGTGTAGCCTCCTTTGTGGAAGTTACGTATGCATTTGACTTCACTTAATCTAAGACATCTATTTTCCTTGAACTTTTGATAGGTCTCCTGGTTTCCTCAAGGGAATCCAATGTAGTTGGATTTCAATCTCTTTGAATTGTGGCCTCAGCTATAACAGTTTTAGCTGAGGTTTTAATGGCTGCACTTAAGTAAATTTAACAGATACACCAGGGGGTGTTCCAATTACATACACCATTAAAGGGCTTTCTGTGAGGATTTTTAAAAATTACCATTAAAAAAAAAAAAGCATAGTCCATGTGCAATATAATTTACCAGCAGGAAACATTTCAATGTCCTGGAAAAATTCCCTATAAAAAGGAAGACAGAAAAACAGAAAAGTCACAATACTCAACCTACTTCAAGGGAAGCTTGGGATCTTTTTGGCTGTCTGCCTCTAAACAGGTAAAAGGCTTTGTATTATGTCTAGCACGAGTTTTTCTTTTTTGGATTGCATGCTATTGTATGTCTACAGGGCATTTGACAGCCCAAGGGCTAAATCCAGGTGTGACAGTATCTAATGATGTCCGGTTCGGTTCTTCGTTGTCCTTGCCAGCACCAGCCACAGAGATCCAGGCTTTGGGGAATCCCACAGCTTATCGACCAGTGTTTGATTTAGTCTTTAGCCTCTTTCCCATCAAATGAAAATTAACTTAGAGACACATTTCATTAGAAAATTAGAGGCCCCCTTGGCTAGGAAGGCATTTGGTCAGGGACTAACTACTTTGAACAGTGTTGAGTCCTGAGCCACAGATGGTCCAGCCAGCAGTAATGCTAGGAAGACTGAAGGATAGATAGAAAAATGTCATTAGTACCATGGGGTAGCCATTTAATGTCAACCAATTTTATATTAGCCAGAGATTTCTAGTAGGAGCTACTTTCCTTAACAGATGGCTCAGTTCTCTTTATCTCAGGAATGAAAGAGTTGAAAACCAATCCACAATGGGGGAAATGTTATGGCAAAATGGTGAACTTGATAAGGGATGAATTACGGGGTTTGGATAACCAAACAATAAAAATAAAAGTATAGACTGTTTTAGTACTAAAAAGATCCTGAGCATGTGAGCTTAAGTACTCATTTTGTCCCCAGTGGCTAAGAAACTCAAGGCAAGCCAACAGGTATCTCTGAGTTTCAGTGTCTGTGTATAAAAACTGTGACTCTGACTTCTGTCTTCTGCAGGGTTAGTGATACAGATGCTAGCTTTTTCACTAAAGAGGTCTTTTAGTTTCTACTCAACCTTGTCTGCGTCTAATTTGATTGTGCATTCATGTGCCTTAGAATGGAGCTAATTCCAAAACTCCTAGCTGGCCTTATTCTGCTGACTCTGTGTGTGGAGGGCTGCTCCAGCCAGCACTGGTCCTATGGACTGCGTCCTGGAGGAAAGAGAGATGCCGAAAATTTGATGGATTCTTTCCAAGAGGTAAGTTTCTCTCAGCTTCAAAATAAGACATAGCAATTTGATTCAATTTAACTATATTAAACATTCAGGAGGAGCCCCAGTGGCAATATTCTATGATGTTGTACCCTAGATACTCCAGCTGAGATAAGGCACTTACAAAGTAGAAGTCCCATTCCTACTTTCAGTTCAGACAGGGACTAAACAAAGAGCTGGAAAAATTCCAAAAGAAGATATTAATAGCAACAAGTGTGAGATAGCACGTCACATTCTGAGTGTATGGGATTGCTAAAGGAATTAGAAACAATGCGATAGGGTCAAGGTCTGTATCAGAAGATTATTCTTTGGGATTTTGAAAGAAAACGTTAGAACTTTGTATGTGTTTTTCATTTCATCTTTTAAAAATATCTGTGATATTAGATCAGTACATTTTTATAATTTATAAATGAGTATCCTTATCAGGGATGCGTGCCCTATCATTTCTTTTCACTGGTAGGGGCATTTAAGCAAAGTTGGAGACTGGTAGAATACAGGAATTAGCAAACTCAAGATGATAAAATAACATAGTAGAAAACATGCTGATTTAATTTCATATAGATTAGATGATGGAACTGGCACCAACACTAACGTGAGGTACTTGCTTTTTTGTTTTCTGGGGTTGTTTTCTAAGACAGGGTCTCACTGTGTTATCTAGGCTGGAGTTTAGTAGCACAATCACAGCTCACTGCAGCCTTGACCTCTTGGGCTCAAGTGATCCTCCCACCTCAGCCTTCTGCATAGCTGGGACCACAGGCATGCATTCTCACACCCAACTAATTTTTAAAATTTTGTATAGAGATGGGGTTTCCCTATGTTGCCTAGGCTGGTCTCAAACTCCTGGGCTCAAGGGATCCTCCCATCTTGGCCTCCCAAAGTGCTGGGAGGATGTTTATTTATAAAATACGACCACTCATCAGGGTCACGTAAGGAAAGAAGCCATCTATGTTAGCTGATTAACCCGAAAAATAACCTAGGGCTGCGAAAGGGAAAAATTTAAAATCATTTCATTATCATTGGAAGGAATTATCTCTTTTCTGAGAAATAATAAAAATTTAGTATTAAAGAAGACCCGGAATCTGAAGCCTCTTCTCTGCAGGTTATACATGAAGCAAATCTCATTTAACTATGACATATTTAGTAAAACCTAGAAAATAAAAACCAACCCTTTTTACAACTCTAAAAAACTCTTGGGGTTTGTTTTTTGGGATATACTGACTCTCATGAGGCTGAAAACGCCTCCCTCTTGTCATCTTTAAGGGGAAAATATGATATCTTCTTACTGTCTCCATTATTTCCAGATCCCCATGCCATTCTGTAGAAATGTCAGATGGCAGATCTGTGTCCTTAAAGTCCCTATGCTAATCCTGCAGCTTTCCCAGTACCCCTCAGCCCCACATCCCCCTTGACCCCACTCTCCACAATTTTTTGGTAGAAATGGAAAACACCATTTCATTTCTTTATCTCCATCTCAAAGAATCACATTCTCTTTCTTCAGATAGTCAAAGAGGTTGGTCAACTGGCAGAAACCCAGCACTTTGAATGCACCATGCACCAGCCACGTTCTCCCCTCCAAGACCTGAAAGGAGCTCTGGTAAGTTAAAGTGATCATAACGTGATCATAACATAGAGCTCTAGAGGTGGATAGGCCTTTGGGGATCACTCAGGTCAGCCACCTCCCAGCCACTGCGGGGCTTACGTTCCTGACTCCTGTGTTACCTCCTGTGGTAGGACTGTGTTTCATGACAATCCCAGTCAGTGGTTAGACAGCACTAGGGGCTGAAATGTTTTGTTTGTTTGTTTGTTTCTGAAGTTGAATTGAAATCTCTCTGTAACTTTTATCTGTTAATTCTGGCTCTAGCTTTTGGGATAACCAACAAAGCAAATTTCTTCCCACTGCTGCATTTCAGTTCAAGTAAAATCACCAAACCCCCTAGACTACTCCTCTCTAGGCTCCTCCACAGCCCTCCACCTGATCCTGCAACTGCACTTTGTCTTACATGGTTTTCCAGAACCCTGGAGAATATACACATGAGAAACACTACTCTAGATGGGTTGTTTTTCTCCTTTGGAATGAAAAATATCAAACTACTAAATTTATAATTTAGAGAGTGATGGATTTGATTTCCAATTTCCTGATAGGACTATAACCACCTCCAAATTCCACCCCCCAAAATGGAAATACACTAATCTTATTAGGTTTTTGATGAAAAAGTATAAAGATAATTGAATGTATCAGTTGAATCTTTTTTAAAAAATATTTGTTGAGACAGGATCTTGCTCTGTTGCCCGGGCTAGAGTACAGTGGTGCAATCAATGCTCACCACAGCCTCAACCTCCCAGGCTCAAGCAATTCTTGAGACTAGATTAGCCTCCCTAGTAGCTGGGACTATAAGCCCTTGCCACCACACCCAGCTGATTTTATTTTGTAATGTTTTGTAGAGACAGGGTCTGTGTTGCCCAGGGTGGTCTCGAACTCCCAGCCTCAAGTGATCCTCCCAAAGTGCTGGGATTAAAGGTGTGAGCCACTGTGCCTGACTTTAGTTGAATCTTGGATTTGATGTTGATATTCTCTGATCTCTATTGTCCACTTATTTGTGGCAATCAGAAGGCATTACAGTTAATTATCAGTTATGCCTAGGAGCTGGGAAAGCCCAAATAAATCATATATAAAAATAAGCTATAATTTTGTCTACAGTGACTTCAACTTAATATACCCACGGACAAAGAAAAAACTGGGCAGACATCGTTACTTCCTTTCTTTTACTTTCTTTTTTTTTTGTTTTGAGACGGAGTCTCGCTCTGTCACCAGGCCAGAGTGCAGTGATGCAATCCCAGCTCAATGTAACCTCCGTCTCCCAGGTTCAAGTGATTCTCCTGACTCGGCCTCCCGAGTAGCTGAGATTACAGTCATGTGCCACCACACCCGGCTAATTTTTGTATTTTTAGTAGAGACGGGGTTTCACCATGTTGGCCAGGATAGTCTCGATCTCTTAACCTTATGATTCGCCCACCTTGGCCTCCCAAAGTCCTGGGATTACAGGCGTGAGCCACCACGCCCGGACTATTTCCTTTCTTTTTCTAATTTTGCTTATTGCATTACAAAACTGGCAAGCAGTGAAATTTGCCAAACATGACATTATGAAGAAACTGAAGCAAAGACTGGTTTAATAGCAAAGTAAATGACCAGACTTTTTTTCACTTCCATCCTCCACAACTCACTCTTACAAACTATTAATGTAGATTTTATGTATATTAAGTAGCTTAAAAAGACCCAGTTGGCCAGGCACAGTGGCTCATGCCTGTAAGCCTAGCACTTTGGGAAGCCGAGGTAAATGGATCACTTGAAGCCAGGAGTTCAAGACCAGCCTGGCCAACACGGCCAAACCGTCTCTACTAAAAATATAAAAATTAGCCAGATGTGGTGATGCATGCCTGCAATCAAACTACTAGAGAGGCTGAGGCACGAGAATCATTTGAACCCAGAAGGTGGAGGTTGCCATGAGCTGAGATCATACTACTGTACTCCAGCCTGGGTGACAGAGTGAGGTTCTGTCTCAAACAAAAAAACAACAAACCCAATTTATCATGTCTCTCTAGCACTAACTGGAGTACAAAATCAAACAGACCAAATCCTTCTAGACTGATATTTTAGAAACCAAAATGTCAAAAATGTAATGAAATTCAGCTGGTAAAGTCAGTCTTGATATATTTGTTATATATTTTTCAGGAAAGTCTGATTGAAGACGAAACTGGGCAGAAGAAGATTTAAATCTGTTGGGCCAGAAGGAGTGATCATTACTAACATGACTTGAGTATAATTCTGACATTGGAAATTTATAACCCATTAAATACCTGTAAATTGTATGAATTTCAGAAATCCTTACACCAAGTTGCACATACTCCATAATAAAGTGCTGTGTTGTGAGTGAAGTGGCATACCTGGTTAAATCTTTCTCCAATTCAGAACTCCTGGGGAAAGGGTACTGTAAGCCCACAAAAGGGAGCCCTCCAGGTGTGTATACAGGTGGCAGATGGGAGGGCAGATGAGCTGAAGTGTCTGTTGTTGACAGCAGGGATCTCAGGCTCTCCAGCACCCCTACCCTGCATCTGCCCACAAGCAGAATAGCCACATACTGGTCCAGCCAGAAAAAGCTGATTGAGCTCCAGTTTCTATGGGATTATAACTTTATCTTTGACCATACTCTACAGAAGTTGAGGTGGGGCCACAGCCAAGGCTTTCTCCCACTTGGAAAGAAGTTCCCTCCCTTGATTGTCTCCAAACCCTTTGAAAGTTTAGTGGAACCCAAGTGAGACCTGGAGGTAAGGAGGAGGGGGCCTCCAAGGACTCCTAGTCCAGTGCTCCTTCTGGTCCCATGCAATCTATCCACGTGGTGTACACTGAGGGTTGGGACTGAGACCTAAAAATAATGAGTGTTCTTCTACTTGATCTGTTTGGTTTTAAGAAACACAGTGGAATACACAGACTGTTGGAGACGAGACTCTTGTTCCCATGTCCCCTGGTCAGATAGCATTGCCACCATTCTTGCTCCAAAAAGACCAGGGACAGGCTTTGTGCTGGATATGTGCACAGATATTTTTACTAACCATCGTAAGAACCTTGGATTGTAGTTAGTATTGGCTTTGCTTTAAAATGAGGAAACTGGGGCTCAGAGAGTTTAGGAGACCCAGCCATGTTTGGTTCCATGTTCACTATTCCAGTATTGCCCTATGATGAGCAGCCAACAGAACTGGACTTTGGATGCTGGGTTATTTTGTCCATTGGAGCTGAAACAGGAAACTAGGGTTCATAGGTCAATGTAGATTTAGCAATGACTAATCCTCCATAAGGCCCCAGACACTATGACACTGATGTTCTCATTTAGTCACATAACTTCCAAGTGGCTATGAGACCACTGGGAAAAAAACAGATTTCAGATAACTTGCCCAATGTCTCAGTAACAAACTGACCTGTCAAAGATCTAAGCCCTTTTTCCTCTTTTAATCAAATGAACTCGCCTCCCTACCCCCTACCCTGCTCCCTCAAAAAAAGGAAAGACTTATGCTAAGAAATCTGAACAGGGGTGAGAAACATCCTGTGGGGAAAAACTGCCTGTTTTTAATACAAATATTTGCTACTGCACAATGACAGATTTCCCAAATACCTCCATTGGAAGAGTCTCTAAAGTGGAATCAAATAATTTCTTCACTCTGTCTTTAATAAAATTAGGCAATGATGTGATCCACAATCTGCTTTATGAAACAAAAGCAAAACTGCACTATTTCACTAATCAATACATGTGAGCAAGATGAGAGGCTTCCATTAGCCAATTACCCAGTGACTATATATATATTTTAATGGAAACAGTATACTTTACAATCTTCACATTATTTAACACATTAACAAAAAGCAACACACCCACTTAACTTACACATCCTGCTTGAAGCGTCAGATTTCCTTAGCCAAAGTTTGTCTTTGGGACAGTTTCTTTAGGGCCAGCTGCAGGCCTCCCTTGAATGGGATAAAAAGATGCTCATCCAACTGCCTGATGCTGATGTTAGAGGCTTTCAGGAGGTACCCTTGACTTTCACATGGCCCAAATAACTAAGGGGAAGGAGGAGGGTGAAAATGGCCACTTGGGACCTGAGCATGGTGCCTCACAACAGTTCCAGTTACTTAGGAGGCTGAGGCATAAGGATCGCTTGAGCCCATTTCAAGGCTGCAGTGAGCCATGATTGCAACACTGACTTTAGCCTGGGCAACAGAGTGAGATCCCATTTCAAAATGAAAATGGCCTCCTTATAAAATCATAAACACTTCCCTGAATCTGAAGACTCTTAACTCATCAATGTAGCTTTAAAAAAAAAAAAAAAAAAAAAAAAATCCTAAGCCTTTTATAATAAAGGGTGGGGAAACATATCATTTAATGAGTTCTCAAATGCATATGGCTTTAAATGATCAAGTAGTAAAAAGAATGGTTCGAAAATATATCATTTTAGCAAAACTTGTAGAAGTTGCAGTAGCTTACAGATGACTAGAAAAAAGCCAAGAATCACTGCATAAGATAATAGCACTTAGATCTTGACAGAGGAAGACACTTTATAGTATTTCTCAATGGGGATCCTAGAGCCAAAACATTACCCAGATCTGTCAATTTAGTATTTAGGGCCCAAATGCTGTGCTGTTTTCAAGAAGCATGATTCTTATATGAACACAGTGAAGCATTATTGCTTCTAAAAAGCAAAGTATTGGAACACATTTTTTTTTTTCTTTTTTTGAGATAGTTTCACTTTGTCACCCAGGCTGGAGGGCAGTGGCATAATTACAGCTCACTGCAGCCTTGACCTCCTGGGCTCAAGTGATTCTCCCACCTCAGCTTCCCAAGTAGCTGGGACTACAGGCACGCACCACCATGCCCAGCTAATTTGTTTTTATTTTTTGTAGAGATGGGGTCTTACTCTGTTGCTCCTGCTGGAGTGCAGTAGGATGATCATGGGTTACTATGGCCTTGACTTCCTGAGCTCAAGCAATCCTCCTACCTCAGCCTCCAAAGTAGCTGGGACTATAGGCACGCATCACTGTGCCTGGCTAATTTTTTAAATTTTTTTGTGGAATCAGGGTCAGGGTCTCACTCTGTCACCCAGGCTGGAATACAGTGGCATGATCAGGGCTTACTCTTGCCTCTGCCTCCTGGGCTTAGGCAATCCTCCTGCCGTGGCCTCCTAAAGTGCTGAGATTACAGGCTGGACTCCTGGACAGAACACTTTCTTGGGGTGAAAAAAATTGTAAGTTGTAAGCTCAGGACTAAACAGTGGTGCCAACTAATACAAGCGTGACTGCCCCTTTCCTCTCTCCAACTTGACCCACCACCAGCAGGGATTTTATGAAACACACCTTAAATACCAATTTCCTAAAGTCTTATTTCCTTTATGTGGTGGTTTTCCAACCTTGGTCTAGCATTGGAATAACATGGGAGGGACTTCAAAGAAATGTGGATGCCTGGATCCTACTCCCCACCCTCAGAAATTCTGATGTAATTGGTCTGGGAATGGCCTCTCCCCAGGTGATACAAACATTCAACCATTTTAGAACCAGTTCCTATCCTTTTCACTTAAGTTATTAGATATCCTCTTTAACCTTTTTATTTCTCTCTTTACCTGTCTAAATATCTGTGGGGAATGGGTAAAGAAACAGAATCTATGTACATTAAATGAATTGCTATCAGAAAATTGTCAGCCCAGATAGCAAAAAAATAGGACAGAAGGGTGAAAAGAACCAAGTGGTTTGTAATTTTTCTTATTTCTGGGCAAAGATGACTCCAGGGCCCCACAGTGCAGGTTTAACCTAATAGGACCCGTAAGGAAACAAGCCAGAAAAATGCTAGGTGTGATGTGTCATGAAAGAGGCGTGGGTAAGGAAAAACTGCAAAGTTCAGGAAGGATTTCATTAACATAAGGGCAATAACAAACTAAACACACAATAAACTTTAAAATACATTTCCATTTTTAATTTAAAAAATAAATAACAGCAAATCTGAACAAAATTTTCCTACTTCAATGCACATCTTCCTAACTGTCCGTGTTTGAAACCCAGATAGCAACAAAATCATGGCAAAGGCATTTTGACAAAGTTTAGATCAACAACTCACAAAATACGGCTAATAGTAGCTGAGTTTGGACATCTGATACTGCAGACCAGCCTTGGCTGGATCCTAGGCATCAGAGTGAAATCGTGAATTTCCTTTTGTAGATTAGAATTGATAGTCCAACTCTCAACGCACCCGAACAGAAACTTACCTTTTCCAATTTAATTGTAAAAGCCAGACATATCATTGAATGAAGGTATCTAAGGAGTGATATTTATCAACTTCCCAAATGATACAGAGAAGGAAAACATAATTATTAAAATGAACCTAAAGTCTAGATACAGTAGGCCAGGCCAGAGAAACCTGAGACTACTATGGAAATAATATTGTTTATAAGATGTTGCACAAATTATGGTAATCTGTGTCAATATTTCAATGTGTGCTGGATTATTACTGGCATATTCATAATTTTAATGTCCACAAATCTTTTTATCTTAACAGCCAGGGTATGGCAGGGTCAAAGCACCACTTGGGATGATAAATGGGACAAGTATAGTCCATGGACCTCAAAGCCTTTGTACAGAAAACTAGTTTCCTTCAAATCCTCCCCCTTTTTGTTTACCGAGAATAAAACCAGCTAGGGCTGAAGGAATTCTAAACCTCAGGTAGCTTCAAAATTAAAAAAAAAAAAAAAAAAAGAGAGAGGCCCAGGAACTGACTACAAATTGACTCTTTAAAAGGTACGCAATCTTTATAGCCTTGTTTTGTGGGTGGGGTTTTTCTCCCCTTTTTATTATACCTGAGAAGTATGAGAAAGGAAGCCACAAATTTGAAGGGCCTTCTAAATACCTTTCACAGAATGGCGCCATGGGCATGTGGGAACCTTCTGTGGTGCTGAAAACAGTGTATGTCTGTATCTTAGAGGCAGGGACATGGGCAGATAGCTATGTGAAAATTACCCATCTGCATGGCTAAGATTTGTGCACTTAACTGTATATGAGTTCCATCTAAATTTTAAAATAAGAAATTAGCCAGTGACCTAGGGGCAACTAGAGGAGAAGGACTCTTCCAGCTTGGAAAGAGTAAACAAAGGTAGATTGTTTTCCCAAAATCTGCTTTACATCTTGTTTTACATTATGAATTTGCAGTGTGGCTGCAGTTTTTAATGGGTTTCCCTGGCAGGAGAAAATGACTGCAATTCTGGAATCAGAGGGTTAAGGTGGAGGAGGAGGAAGCAACCCATGGCCCAGCAGTCTTATTTAGGGTTTCATTTTCATCTAGTACCACTCCCTTTCCAATGCCACAGCACACCACAGTGAACTGTCTTTGTATACTGGGGCTGTTTCCATTGAACACACTCAACCGCTACATCCCAAGGCACTAGTACCATGACTGGCATTCCATAAGAACTTAATATATGTTGAATAAAACAATTCTTTAAAAAAAAATCTTAAAGCAAGTCAAGTCACTAGAATAGAGAGAGAAAGAGAGGAAATAAAGATTTAAAAACACCTCCAACCATAAAGCAGTGTTCACAAAAGTTGTGACAATTTTAGGGCTAATTTCAATGTCTTTCAGTACTCCAGAGTTCTTAGCAAGAAAAATAAAGACCAATTCTTTCTCTTTTTTCCTCCTTGCTCCTTATCTCTTACATTTAATGTAATCATGAGGTGTTTCTTTGCAGTCATCCTCTTTGACTTCAGGACAGACATCAACATTACTTATGAATTTTGTCAAATGTGACTCTTCCTACCCAACAGCTTCCCTAAAATGTGAACCTTCCATCGTCCGCTGTAATCTCTTAGCCACAATACTACCTGGAATCCCTTTTGTTCAGGCAGGAGAGAGCTATTATTTCCATTAAGGTGGAAAGGAAATCATATGGAATATGTTCTATTAAAAAGAGAAGGTATCCAGACAGTGATGCCTCCTGTCTTCCCAGCCTCTGCTCAAAGACCAGGCTGTGGGACTCATTTCTACTGCTTTGGAAGGATAGCCTTGAGGTTTGGTTTTTTTGGTGATCCAGTTTATATCTTTCTATTTTAATGGCAGCCCAGAAAGTAGAATGTGGTACACAAATCCCCTCTAGCCGGTCTGCTGGGTGACTTCTCAGAAGTCGTGCCAGGCTCTAGGTAAGCCCTACATATCTTTCTGTTGCCTCCTCCTTTCTCTACAGCTCGAGTTCTTTCCATTTAAAATCCTCTTGAGTTCTTACTAAGTTTGTCTCTAGTCATAAATAATCATGTAAAAGGCTTCAAAGGAAACCACCATTTGGAGAAGGGCTATAAGTGCAGAACTAACTTGCACTCGCATTCCAAACTATTTTGGAAGAAAAAAAAAGTATCAGTAACGCTCTTAAGAGAGTTCCAGTTCCTACTCAGGCCTAGCAGAGAAAAGCAAGGACCATCAGGTGAGTACCTCTTCCTTCCCGTATTTCATCTCATTGAAACCTCACAACAACCCATGCAGGAGGCATTATCCCCGTTCTGGAAGGTGAGAAAATGAAAACTCAGATAATTTCAAATAATTTGTGTGAGTTTGCAAAGTTAATAGATGTCATAACTGGGATTTGAAACCAAATGGGTTTAATTCCACCAAATAGGTTTAATTCCAAAGCCCATGATTTTTCCATGCGAGCACACTGCAGGTTCTACTGGGTGGGGGTAAAGGATAACCTTTTCCACACCCCTTCTAGAATCTGCAATACGCATTTCTTAAGTAATGCCTTGGACACATCTGAGAGCTTTTTGTTTCCTTGACCCTCGTGATGAACTGGTAGTTCTCTCCTAAAAGGGTGGTGGTGAAACAGGAAACACAGACGATAGGCGGGCAAATGCCATCTCTGGCAGCGGAAGTGGAAATCTTTCTCTGTTCTCTTCTCCTCCTTAGTGGAAAGGACTCTGGGCAATGTTGCGGGAGAAATTGCTAGCAAGTTTCCCCCAGTGTTGACCTTTGCATTCAGTCAAAAAGCTTTCTGCTTTGCCACAGATATCTAAGTAGCATAGAAATACCTGGGACATTTCAAATATTGTTCCAACAAGGGGTAAATATTAAAGAGTTTGTCAGAGTTGTCTTCTAGAAGTTACCTGGGTATAGCCTAATTTAGCAAGCTGGGTTATTAGAATCTGTAGTACAGTTTTCTGTGTGTAGCCCCAATGTCCTCATTTACTAAATAAGGGGGCTGGTTGGTTGATCTTTGAGGCTTCCAGCTCCAAACGTCTAAAACTTCATGTGGCTATTTATGTATGTAATATTTGGTCACCTAAATCACTCCATTTTTTTCTTCTGAAAGGAGTACTATTAGTACCATTTAGCAAGCAATCAAATTAATTCCACAATCAAGAGGAATAAATAATCAAAGAGAAATATTGCACTGTGTTCTCCAGGGTAAAATCAGGTAGCAGATGGGGCTGCTGAGTCATCCAAATGGGTTCTGGAAAAGAAGCTGCTGAATCCAGAATGGTAAGTCCCTTGTAGCCAGTGATTTGCGCTCAGAGGAGGTAATAGGACAAAAAAAAAAAAAAAACCATATGTGCAAAAGGAAGAGCTTCAAAGAAGTCCATAGGGAAGGAGTGACTGCAGTGCCATGAGGGTCATTAGTCAGGAGTGTGGTGAGACAGGGAGAAGGCAGCTTTCCTGTGCCACGAGAAGATGGGAGTTGGGTGGACACAAGAACTCAGGGCTCACATTTGAGTCCATGCTCTTTCAATGACAGCCACACATACCTGAAAGCAGCCAATCTCCATTAAAAATGTATGTTCTTTTCCTCAAGGGAGACACGTTAGACATCAGAAAGATACGATTATTTCAGCTACCAAAGTGTATTTGATATCCATCTCTTCCAAGATGCGATATGGGATGGGATGGGTGTGTCCACGTGAGAAAAGTACCTAAGTCTCCAGCACAGCTTTTCATAAAGCAGAAAATCCTTCCAAGGAGATTCCACCATCAATGTGGAAGAACTTGTCCAGGCTTGAGCAGACCATCATGTCTCTGCAGTACAGGCTGGCATTTAACAATGGTGAATGCCATCTCTTCTTTGAAAAATTCAGAGGCTGTGACTGATTCTGGAATTTCATGTGGACTGGAAGGGAGGTGGTATGGCCTCAAACTTCTATCAAAGAGAAGCTTTTGGAAGAACATAACCGGTTTTGAGCTGGTAAACATCATCCCAGGTCAGGAAACGCAGTCAGCAGGGAGCTCCATGGAATGAGGACACCGGCTGGAGGCCAGTTCTCAGGCAGCAGCTGTCTAAGGCACTCGGTGTTGCAGAGAGGGCAAGATCCTTACTGGGATCCAGGCTCGGAAGTAGGGATGCCAGACTTCCGAGCCTTTGGAGGTGGAGGGGGTGGTGCTTTGGCTTCTCTTCGTGCAGGCAGTGGGGGAGCGAGCTGCAGAAGCAGAAACACAAAATTAGAAGCAGGTCTTAGCTTTCTTCCTAATTCTGCCTTCTCCGCCCATTTCTCATATTCTGCTTTAGCTTCTAATTGATCTGAGTTTATCTACACAGGCTTTGCAAAGTGAAATGGAAAACTACACTGACTTGTCCTCCTTGTTTCCCGTGAGCTGATCAGACACACACACACACACACACACACACACTCTCTCTCTCTCTCTCTCTCTCTCGCTGCTGTATCCCCAACACTTGGGTTCCTGGCGTATAGATAGGAGGCACTTAGAAGTCATTTGCTGAATGAATGAAGGAAACCCATCTAAGGTCATTTCAGAATGACTGTCCTTTACTCAGAAGTAAACTCTTCAAATGTGAAACAGAGGGCTGGGGGCAGGCAGTGGCTCACACCTGTAATCTCAGCACTTTGGAAGGCTGAGGTGGGGGGATCACTCGAGGCCAGGAGTTTGAGATCAGCCTGGGCAATACAGAGAGACTCCATTTCAACAAAAGATTAAAAAATTAGCTGGGCATGGTGGCACATGCCTGTAGTCCCAGCTAACTGAGGGGCCAAGGTGGGAGAATCACTTGAGCCCAGGAGTTCAAGGTTGCAGTGAGCTATGATTGCACTACTGCACTCCAGCCTGGGTGACAGAGCCAGACCTCTGCCCCTGCCCCCCTAAAAAGGTGAACTAGAACTCATGGCTTATTTCACAGGTACCCAGGACAAGGTACAGAGAACACCTGCTCTACCTTCATCATCTGCTTGAATGTCTGTCCTTCCCACTGAAAACTTCTCTATCTCCTGTGGTTTCAGGAACGAGCCAAGAATCGACTGCAGTGACAGGTCTATGAGCAAACCTGCCCACTGAAGAGCCTGGAAAACCTGACGCTGCCTTCCCAGGAGTGGCGCTCCCTGGCCACAGTTGCCAGCTGTGATTTCCCTACCTCAGTGGAGTTCCTCTGGCTGCCCTCATAGGGCTTGCTTTTGGGGGGAGGTGGAGGTGGGACAGGAGTGGCCGCGATTCCATCTGTCTGCAACGATGGGGAGCCTAGAAATGACACAAAGTGCAGGCGGGCAGAGAGAGGCACTGAGCAAGAAAGCTCATGGAAATGTTGCTGGCACCATAACACCTAAGCCAATCTGGTCAACCAACTTGTGAAAGCCACATTCTGTGGTTTCCGTGGATAGAATGAAGAAGACTTCCCACCCCGCATCACACAGGTAATGCCCTCACCAGAAGTTTCAAGAGCTCCACAAGATGTTCTGAAGCAAAAACTTTATTTTTTTTAGTTTTTATTTTTTTTAGACTCGCTCTGTTGCCTAGGCTGGAGTGCAGTGGTGCGATCTCCACTCAATGCAAGCTCTGCCTCCTGGGTTCAGGCCATTCTCCTGCCTCAGCCTCCCGAGTAGCTGGAACTACAGGCGCCCGCCACCACGCCCAGCTAATTTTTTGTATTTTTAGTAGAGACGAGGTTTCACTGTGTTAGCCAGGATGGTCTCGATCTCCTGACCTCGTGATCCGCCCACCTTGGCCTCCCAAAGTGCTGGGATTACAGGTGTGAGCCACCGCACCCGGCCAAAAGTTTATTTTTTGTTCAGGGTTTTACTATTAAGCTGAAGATGAGAACATTTTCTGTAATGTATGGTATTATTCTGTTCTCTGATATAGCTCAAGTGCTTAGGAAAATATTCACTTCATCTCAACTGTAACTGATAATCTCTTAACTCTTGGTTGACAACAGTCTCCCATCTGGCTCTGATAGATTTCTCTCTCTCCCATGCCTCTGGACTATGGGTACCCAATTCTTCTCAAGTGTTGTGCACTGCTGGTTCCCCAAGCCAGACTATAAGCAGTGGATGGAATGGGTCTTTTTCTTGTCCCTGTTCAGGTCTACCTAACCAACGGTTAGCTTGTAAGTTACTTGTTGTCTGTCTAGTCCTAGTGCAGATCTGCCTCATTTATACCTTCACAATTATAAAACAGACACTAATGCCCTTTGGATCACTATCCAGAAAGGTTTAATGAGTCCTAGTGGCCTCCTTGCCAAACTCCAGTCTAACTGTATAATACACGAATGCTGAATTGAACCAGTTTTACAATGGCTTTACATACATTGTGGCTGGTTTAGTTACAAAATGCCCAGATGCATAAACATACTCCATTCCCTAGTATAAAGACTATAAGGAATACAGGAAAACTTACTTAGGGTCCTGGTGGCTTTGGGAGTGAGTGGAGGTGGGCTCAAGGGCGTTGACTGAGGAGGTGAAGAACCGTGAAATGGTGATAGCCGATTATCCATCAACTGGAGACTCTTTGGCCTTTGTGCTTTTCTGGTTGGGCTCTAGGACCAGAGAGAAAAAGCAAAACCTTTTCACGGTGAGGAAGGCTGAGCTCAACAATGCTCTCAACAGCCTTGTCTTCTGAGAAGACAGTTGGAAAAGGACTTAACTAAAGGAGCGATTTTTAAGTTTACTACATTGTCATATGATGGTCACCACCAAAAAGGCACTGACTAGAACCACTGAACCATAGATTATTTTCTGACTGGCCACAGACTGGATTCTGATCACAGTTGGGCTGCGTCATTTATGTTGGATATAAGCCATCCTGATTCTCAGGAAAAGGTGGTCTTGCCACATTTAACAACTTGATGTGGTTTATGGAAGGAAAAGTAGCTTTTAAAAAACTTAAAGAAGAGAAATGATAGTGTTTGGATTGACTGGGGACAGAGTGGTGAGAACCACAGCTCTAAGCATCAACCCATATGTTTACACTGTAGGTACAAGATCTTCACCAGTGTTGATCTATAGACTCGAACTTCTCGGTATGTGCTCTCCTTACCACAATCTGCCATCTGACACTAACCCAGGCTACTGAGTCCTAAGACAAGGCGCATGCCAGCTTCAATCTGGGAGGGGATGCTGATGTGCCTGGGTCCAGGGGAGGTGGGGCGAGCCTCCAGAGATTTCTTTTTTTCTTTTCTGTTTTTTACCATCAAATCAGGTTCTGGTGCTTTCTCTGCAATGACCTGGGACTTGCTCAGACTCCAGTCTTTTCTCTTAAACTTGCTGATCCGGTTCTCGCTGTTCTCCTCTCTGAGGGACACATCTTCAACTCTGGCACCTGACGAGGCCCTGCGCTCTAAAAGTGGCTCCAGGATCGAGCTATTGGCCAGGAACAAGGACAAACATCACAAACACTGATCACCTTGCAAGCAAAATTCACTATGAAAGTACCAGCAGTTATGACTCTTTAGCCTACTTTTTTTTTTTTTTTTTTTTTGAGACAGGGTCTTTCTCCCATCCTTCAGGTTGGAGTGCAGTGGTGCGATCACAGCTCACTATAACCTTGACTTCTGAGTAGCTGGGACTACAGGTGTGTGCCACCATGCCTGGCTAAATTTTGTGGTTTTTTTTAGTAGGGATGGGGTTTCACCACGTTGCCCAGGCTGATCTCAAACTCCTGGGCTCAAGTGATCCTTCCACCTCGGCCCTCCCAAAGTGCTAAGGCTAGAGGCATGAGCCACCATGCCTGGCCTCCTCAACCTACTCTTGACCTATGACTTCACTCTCAGATTCTAAATCTAAATTTTCAATTACAACTGAACAAATATCTCAAGGTGTTAATGCACAGAAACAAGACCATCAGGTGACTGGACGAAAATATGAGTATGTTATCCCAGGAAGAGAAGGTATTAAATCAATGTATAGGCAAAGACAGAATGTTTAAGAGATTCAACAAGCAGTTTCATGTAGTGGGTAATAGCACAACTCTGGAGCCAGATAGCCTGTGTTCAAATCCTACCCACAAACTACATACTACTAGAATGTAGTAATCTAAATCCCAGCACTTCTAAGAATGCATGCTAATAGGAAAGCTACATATACAAATATGTTTGCTACAGTTTTTAATAAAAATATATTTCATACTGATACAAGTTACATATTTTTGTATTAAAATATATAATGAAGTTTTATGGTTAATTGTTTAGAAAGAAGGATGCAGCTTAAATATTCTATAGCAGCAGCAGAATTAATCACGGCACATTTGTATGATGCAATGTCTATTGCCATAAAAAATGATGGCAAAAGCTGACAATAAAGATGACACGGCCGGGCATGGTGGCTCACGCCTGTAATCCCACCACTTTGAGAGGCTGAGGTGGGCAGATCATGAGGTCAGGAGTTTGAGACCAGTCTGGCCAATATGGTGAAAAACTCCTTCTCTACCAAAAATACAAAAATTCACCAGGCGTGGTGGTGGGTGCCTGTAGTCCCAGCTACTTGGGAGGCTGAGGCAGGAGAATTGCTTGAACCCAGCAGAGGTTGCAGTGAGCCAAGATTGCACCACTGCACTCCAGCCTGGGCAACAGAGGGAGACTCCGTCTCAAAAAAAATACATAACATAAATAAAGATTACACAGCAACATGAAAAGTGCTTATAAGATGAGAAGGAACAGCAAAGTACCAAACTATATCTATGCTATAATTGGAGTTATGTAAAGATATCTATTTCAATGGAAAAGGATGTATAATTTAAGAAATACTACATATTTGATTTCCAGGTAGGGTGGCATTCAGGAAGGTTATTTTTATGATGTAATTATTGTATTATGAAATTAAACATTTGTGAAAAAATGGTGAGTCAACTGATAACTTACAGTCGACACTATTTTAAATACTTAATGATGTAAAAATAATCATCACCTATATTAAATTAAGCAGTAGGCCACAAAATGACAGATGCAATGTTTTTCCACTTGTATAAAAAATAAACATACTTTGTTTGGTATTATATAACTGAACTTTAACAGTGGTTATCTTTGAGTGATAAAGTAATAAAGCATTGTTTTCTTTTAAAAGTTTTCAGTACTTGGCCAGGCGCTGTGGCTCACGCCTGTAATCCCAGCACTTTGGGAGGCCAAGGTGGGTGGATCACAAGGTCAGGAGATCGAGACCATCCTGGCTAACAGGGTGAAACCCTGTCTCTACTAAAAATACAAAAAATTAGCCAGGCGTAGTGGCAGGGGCTTGTAGTCCCAGCTACTTGGGAAGCTGAGGCAGGAGTATGGCGTAAATAAACCTGGGAGGCGGAGCTTGCAGTGAGGGGAGATCGCGCCAGTGCACTCCAGCCTGGGCGACAGAGTGAGACTGTCTCAAAAAAATAAATAAATAAATAAAAATAAAAGTTTCCAGTACTTTAGCAATATATTATTTAAAAATAGTAATCTTAGCAGAAAGAACATGACTATAAATTAACTCCTTTCAAATATTTTAAATTTGAACATATGGAAAAGCATTTTCTGTTTTTGGCAAGGAAGCCTCGGCATCAAAAAGCCATCGGTCTTCCTAAAGTTAGTTCATACATGTAACATGATCCTAATAAAAATAGCAACAGGATTCTAGACAAGTTAATCCAACAGTGATCAATGAGCGACACTAGCCAGATTAAATTCTGAAAAGGAGTATTAGGAAATAAAAGATGTTTTATATCTATAATAATTAAGATTCATAGTACTGATACATTAGACAGGTAAATCCAAGAAATAGAAAAAAGAAAGTCCACAGACTAAAGAGTATGTGGAAATTTGATTTTTTATAAGATTGATATTTCAAAAAAAATGGCGTGTTCACTAAATGTTATAAGAAGAATTGAGCAGCCATTCGGAAATAAAAATGTTGGCTCCATACCTAACATCTTATATTAGAATACATTCTAAAGGATTACAGACAAAATTGTGAATAATGAAACCCTAAAAGTCAATGAAAAAAACAGTACCTTTTTTTGTTATCTTACAGTGGGAAAGGCCTTTAACTGTGAAATAAAATCCAGAAGCCATAAAATAAAAGATTGATTATATGACCACATAAAAAAATCAGTGCAACTCAATAAAAAATTAGTAGCAACAAATTAGAAGTCAAAAGATAAAGGAGAAATTAGGAGAAAACATTTCAACTCATTTCACAGACAAAGGGCCAACAATTCAACAGAAAAAAGTATTTGACCACAGGTCACAGAAAATAAAACATAAACAAATGAAAAGATGTTCAACTTCAGGCAAAACGAGAAATAAACAAAAACCAAAAAACAAACAAACAAAACACTATACAAGAAAATATTTTCCACCTATCAGATTGGTAAAATTTAAAAAGACTAACAGTACAGTTTGGTAGTTAGGGTATAAGTAACTAGGCATTCCTGTGTGTTGCTGGTGGGAGTGTAAACTGGTATAATCTTTATGGAAGTCAGTTTAGGGATAACTTTCAAAATTGCAAATATACATCTTTGACAGAGCAATTTCATATACGAGATTTTTCCCATATTGATATAGTTGTATATGTACAAAATAACTTGTGTTTAAGGTTATTCATTGTCACACTGAAGGAACAGTAATAAGTAATAAGACTGAAAGCAACTGAATTTCTACCAGTAAGCACTGGTAGAAATATACAGGTTGAATATCCCTAATCCCAAAATCCAAAATCCAAAATGCTCCAAAATGTGACACATTTGAATGCTGACATGACGCTCAAAGGAGATGCTTACTGGAACTCTTCAGATTTGGGGTTTTTGGATTAGGGATGCCGAACTGGTATAACGCAAATATCCAAAAATACTAAAACATTCCGAAATTCAAAACACTTCTGGCCCCAAGCATTCTGGATGAGGAATACTCAATCTGTACCATGCCACATACATACAATGAGATATATCTATAGCTACAGAAAGCATAGAGGGGACTTTTTATGTTCTGAAATGGAATGAGTTTCAAGACATAATAGTAAATGAAAAAAGCAAAGTAAATTCTACCATTCATATAAAAAAAGTGTGGGGAAGAAGATATAATTAGGCAATGTTTGTGAACCTATAAAAAGCGGCCATGGGGGTACCAAGAACCTGAATGTTAGTATCATTTGGCTCTGGGGGTGGGGCTACTGCAGGGATTCTACTGTAGTGGGAAGTCTGGGAACAAAGGGAGATTTTTTGTGATACATCGTTTGGTACTTTTGGAATTTCATGTCAAGTGATTATAAAACCTATTCATAATATAAACATTTATTTTTTAAAATGGAAATGATGAAAAAATAGGTAATGACTATAGGTATGTAATAGTGTGGTATTGTGGGTGATTTTTTTTGTCATTTTTCATTTTTAGTAACTGTTGGTATTATTTTGCTAATCATGACATTCCTGATGAGGAAGACAATGAGAATGACCCAAGGGCTATTGTTCTCAAAGGAGTGATGCATGGCTAAAGGCAAACATCATGAAGGCGTTACCCCACCCTTCCTGCAGATGAAAGATCAAACCCTTACCCATCAGATCCCGGTCTGGAAGGAGCATTGTCAGATGAGTTTGAAGAGGTGGAAACCACAGAGGACGTGACTGAGGTGATGGACAGCCTCCGCAGAGTGGAAGACATGATGTAGGGCAGCACAATAGACCCCGTGCGGCTTTGCTTCCTTTCCCTCAAGTTGGGTGGCTGAAAACATATGACTCCACATGGTTAGTGGGCCTGGAATCCAGCCCCTATGAACTTGCCCAGCTGCCTTGTTTGCTTGTGGCTAACCAGTACCCATCTGTATTGGCTGGTACCCCATTCTGATTGGTTGGTGCCTGTGCTGCCTCTATTGTTAAATATTGCACATACTGATATTGTTAGCTATAGGTACAACTGAGATTAAACCTCCCTGATTCTAAGACTAGAGACAAAGTTGTCATAATTTTCTGCTACCTACATGAGAAAGGAAAAAATTAAGATGTGCCTCACACTCTTCAATAAATAGCAAAACCTTCTGTCTGCTTCCCCAGCTTAGCTTCTTTCAGTCTTTTAAAACATGGAATATTGGGGTAAGAGAAAATTTTTAGATTGACACTGTAGATGTGCAGCTTAACCTGGTGAATCCTACATTCTCTAGAAATGTCACCAGTAGAATTACCCCTAGATGCCACCATATGAAACTGACTCACTAATATTGGCCTAATTCTAACAATGACTAAGCTCATTAAATCCAAGACATAGTCTTTGCCATCTAGGAATGTGTGTGCAAAAGACAAATGCTCCTAGAAAAACTCTTAAGTAGCAGCAGGTTAGGAGGCACAATCTTAGGAAGATGGCAGGACTGAACACTTAATGGCTGAAAGACACGGTCAAAAAGATACCCTGGAGGAAACTGTACTGAAGGTGGGCAGACAGGAATGGGGGAGAAAAGAACATGAGAAGAAACTCAGAGCTTTGGTTTGAGGAAATAATGTGAAAATAAGGGGTTTAAGAATAAGACCATTAAAGGGCTGGGCATGCTGGCTCACACCTGTAATCCTGGCATTTTGGGAGGCTGAGGCAGGAGGATCGCTTGAGTCCAGGAGTTGGAGGCCAGCCTGGGCAACATAGCGAGACCTTATCTCTACAAAAAAGTTTTAAAAATTAGCTGGGTGTGGGCCGGGCACAGTGGCTCACACCTGTAATCCCAGCACTTTGGGAGGCCGAGGCACGCAGATCACGAGGTCAGGAGATCGAGACCATCCTGGCTAACACGATGAAACCCCATCTCTACTAACAATACAAAAAATTAGCCAGGCATGGTGACGGGCACCTGTAGTCTCAGCTACTCGGAAGGCTGAGTCAGGAGAATGGCGTGAACCTGGGAGGCAGAGCTTGCAGTGAGCTGAGATCATGCCACTGCACTCCAGCCTGGGTGACAGAGCTAGACTCCGTCTCAAAAAATAAATAAATAAATAAAAAATTAAAAAAAAATTAGCTGGCTGTGGTGGAGCACACCTGTAGTTCCAGCTACTCAGGAGGCTGAGGTGGGAGGATGGCTTGAGCCTGAGAAGTCAAGCCTGCAGTGAGCTGTGATCATGCACTGCACTTCAGCCTGGGTGACAAAGAGAGATCCTGTCTCAAAAAGAAAAACAAAACAAAAAGAATAAGACCATTAAAGAGAACAGGATGAATTCAAAGAAAAAAATGCAGATAAGTAAAGCTAGAACGTATTACACCATCACCCGCTGGAGAGAAAAGGTTAGTACATGCACTATCCACTGAACTGCTCAGGAGGAGAAAAGAAAATTGTAGCTGTGAGGAACTCGTCAAAAACAATTATGAAAGCAGCTACATACATATGAAATGTAATTCACAATTCCTTCTTCCCTTCAAAGGTGGGAAAACCGTACACTTTTCATCAAAATAGATACTATTTCTAAGATTAGGAAAAAATATAAGAATTTGGCCAGACAGGACAAGACTAACCAGTGTCTAGGATTCAGAAAACTTTGGGCTATTTTGTTTTTTTTGTTTGTTTGTTTGTTTTGAGATAGAGTCTCGCTCTTTCGCCTAGGCTGGAGTGTACTGCTGTGATCTCGGCTCACTGAAATCTCCCCCTCCTGGGTACAAGCAATTATCTTGCATCAACCTCCTGAGTAGCTGGGACTACAGGTGCCCACCATTATGCCCAGCTGATTTTTTTTGTATTTTTAGTCGAGATGGGGTTCCACCATGTTGGCCAGGCTGGTCTCGAACTCCCGACCGCAAATGATCAGCCCTCCTTGGCCTCCCAAAGTGGTGGGATTACAGCCGTGAGCCACTGCACCTGGCCTGATTTCTAGTACAATGGTTCTCAAAGTGTTGTCCCCAGACCAGCGGCATCAATATCACCTGGGAACTTCTCAGAATTACAAATACTTGGGCCCCACCCCCAGATCTATGGAATCAAAAACTCCGGGGTTATGATGGCTCAGCCATCTGTATTTTCACAATCCCTCTGGGTGGTTCTGATAGTTGTTCAAGTTGGAGAACCTCTGTCTAGCACAAGGACTGTTCAAGGTCACCAAGAGGGGAACACGCTTTCTCCCACCAGCCCCACTATTTCCATGTCATAGCTGAGATATTACAACTCATTTGGCATCTGAAAAATGAATCAGTGTCATAAAAGGTCACAGAGCCTAGTAAAAGGCGTGAAGGCCACTTAGATCATGCTTACCAGTGTTATAACCCCATAGTGCTTTTCTACTTTCTCCTTGAGTTCCCGGAAGCAAGAAGACAACCGGTCATGCAGCGGCTTCAGCTGCTCTGTCAGTTTCTCCCCATGGATGCGGATCCCTTCCGTTAGCAGAGGCATCTGGAAAGAAGGGCAAAAAAGGAGTGAAACGTGCCTCAGGAAGAGGGATTGTTTTGATTTTGTTGGGGAAGGGAGGGATGGGGTGGAAAGGTAAACTGGTAGACATAGTATTGGACAAGAGGAAGGCCACTTCTCAGTGTAGGGCTTCTGGACTGGATGGACTTTGGTCAATGATGTGAGAAAACGTGCACACCAAGAATACAGGTTAGCCCTAAACTGGGGAAGGGCTGTGGGATGAGGCAAATCTAACAGAGCCCTGGGACACTTCCGTGGATGAGCAACTGATAGGTTTAAGTCTCAGACCAAATTTTGTAGTAATGCTTTCTACCACTGCCCACTGAAGTCTTGAGAGAAAAAAAATGAGGCCCGCATCTCTTAACTGGAAATGCTTGCAGGAAACCAATGGATTTTTTTTTTTTCTTTTTTTTTTTTGAGATGGAGTGTCGCTCTGTTGCCATGCTGGAGTGCTGTGGCATGATCTCGGCTCACTGCAACCTCTGCCTCCTGGGTTCAAATGATTCTCCTGCCTCAGCCTCCCGAGTAGCTGGGATTACAGGCATACACCATCGTGCCTGGCTAATTTTGTATTTTTAGTAGAGATGTGGTTTCACCATGTTGGCCAGGTTGGTCTGAAATTCCTGACCTCAGGTGATCCACCCACTTCGGCCTCCCAAAGTGCTGGGATTACAGGCATGAGCCACTGTGCCCGGGGCCCCAACTGATGAACTTTGATCTCAGCTTTAAGAGGGCTCCATCAACCCTGGGCAGTTTAACTGCCGGCCAAGGAAACAAATACATAGATAGGTGGTGGTTTCGCAAGGGTTAAAAAAGAAAGAAAAGTAACGCTGAGTGGGCTTGTAGACTTAAGCCCTGGAGAATAAAGGGTGTCCTACACTGTGCCCTCCCCAGCAGTGTAGAGGAAAGATGTCCTATACCTGTAATGCTATTAGTCGCTTTAGCAGCTCAACCTTCTCCTGGTCTTCAGGATGCTCCTGCAAGTACTTTTCTGTAAAGAAAGCCTAAAAGCAGAACATATGCAAGTATTAATTAGAACACATTCCTATCTGTGCAGGAAAGCCTGGAAGGGTGAAGCATGTGTCCTGTGCTGAAGAACCACGTGTGTCTAACTAAAAATGCATCCCTTTCCTGGGATAGCTCTTATACTACGTTGGGCAATGCAAAAAAGTATGTGCTATTGTGTGGTCTTTCCTTTATTAGCAAATTCTTAGCAAGACTACATTCTTGACAGTCACCAGCCCACCACACACACACACACACACACACACACACACACACACACAATCAAATAATCAACAAAGCAAAATGTCATTCATTAAAATAACTTTCCCAAAGAACAAAGCAAAGGCGAAATGGCAATATCTCAAGGCTAACCATTAAATTAAGTGCACAGATAGTATAAGGGAAAGAGTAAAAAAGTTTAAAAACAGGAGATGGAGGTGATAGGTTTTCTGCTCTTCCCGTGATATTGGCTGTATCACACTTTTTTCCTATATTAAGTGAATAATATCTGCACTTTCTTACTAATCCCCATCCCAAACGCTATTTTAAAAAGAAAGTGATATAGATGTGAAGACATTTCAAAAATATTAAATTCTGGTTGCCCTTATTATTACATATCAGCACCATTCTCATCAGTAAACACTCAAGACCCCCCAGCTAAGTCCCTATAACAGGTAAATAAGACCCCAACTTAAATTCCAAACACAGGCCTTATATAGGGTACTGTTTTAAAGATAGAATTCATCAGGGAAGAGAAACAGAAGTTCACAGCAAACGTTTCCAACAGGGTCGAAAATAGGAGTGACATCTTTTCTTCCCAGACCTTAATATTCATTTCTGAAAGTGCTTTCAAAGACCAGCCTTCAGACTCCACTTCAGTCTTCTGCTTTAATGCCATGAAAGCCAAACCCCCCATTACATAAAACCAAGAGCTCCTGGAACTACAGGACAGACTTACAAAAGTGAATGGCCCATTTTGGGTGGCAAACAAAGTATGTGCAAAGCCTACCTTGCGAGCAGACATCAGGGGTTGACTTATGTCCCCCCAAACTTCCTATGTTGAAGTCCTAATGCCTGGTACCTCAGAATGTGACCCTATTTGGAAGCAGGGCTGTTGCAGATTTAATGAGTTAAGAGGAGGTCATACATACTGGAGTAGGATGGGCCCTTAAGCCCATATGACTGATGTCCTTATAAAAAGGGGAAATTTGGAGACAGAAGTGCAAACACTGGGAGAACACTATGTGAAGAGATGCAAGAAGATGGCCATTGACAAGCCACGCAGGAGCAGCCTCAGGTCATGGAGCACCAAGAAGACACCAGAAGCTAGGAAGAGAGACATGGAACGTTCTTTCACACATCCTTGGAAGGAACCAACACTGTGACACCTTGATTTTAGACTTCTTGCTCATGGAACAGTGAAACAAGAAGTTTTTGTTGTTTTAAGCCACCCAGTTTGGAGAACTTTGTTACAGCAGCCCTAGCAAACTAATACAACAGTGAATATGAATATGTATGGAACAATTATCACAAAAAGAAGCATGACAATATAATACATTAGCAAAACAGCTCGTTCTAGTCAGGATCGTATTTATAGGGACTGTCAGCATAAATGAAAAAGGAGTATTTACTTAAGTTTTCACTGACTTTTACCTTTCAAATACAAGCACTTGAAATTTTTGAAAGTTATAACAATTTTTTTTTTTTTGTTTTTGTGGCTAAATGGTAGAACACATGGAAGTTCCCAAAGTATTGGTTAGATCAGGGAACACTGGAACAGAGTGCCCTGAAATTCATTTTTCTAGCAGAGTTCTGCCTCAGAACAGAAAGGGGAGATAAATTACAGCACACAGCTCCTGTGCTCTTATCACTTTGGCGATGAATAAAGAGCTGGATTAGAATAGTTCACCGACATCAAATACGTAATGATGGGCTTCCCGACTGATTGCAATACATCATGGTGATTAACGAGTTTACCTTTTTCTTACGTTTAGCAATGTGTAATATGTATGACTATACATATTAACTAAATGAATACATTAGTATTTTAAGCCAAAGGTCCTGAAATGTATGTACATATGTATGTATTTATCCTTGCTTTTCGTTCATTTTAATTAGAACACTGTTACACGGGAAAAACTTCATATGACATTACGTATCACTCACAGATATTGGTGTATATAAATCTGTGATTGGGGGTATTCTGTAAAAATTAATACTTGGAAAAAATACACGAAGATTAGTACCAAAGAGTATATATGAAAAAGTACACACTGAAAGCATCACAGTATTTAAAAAGTAGTGTATATTAGACCTTATTTGTATAGGGATTGCCATTGTAACACTGGATATTATTATGGCTCCTAACATGGACAAACTAGAATTTGTCTCTGGTGTTGAGCCTTTCCCGGGTGCTGAATATAATAAGGCTAGAGAAGGCTGAGAGGCTGAGAAAAAGGACAAGAAAGATGATGATGATAGTGGCAGTCACAGAGCATAGACGTCACCATCCATGGAGAAGATTCCAATTACACCGTCTGCTCCAAGTGGGCAGGAGGCAGGAAGAAAACCAACACTGGTGAAGCCTCAACTCTATGCCAAGCACTGTCTGATGCTTCTTCTATACAGGAGGTCTCCCTTAATCTTACCATCCATCCTGTGATCTATCTTGTAAGTCAGGCATTTTTCTTTTCTTTCTTTTTTTTTTTTAAGATGGAGTGTTGTTCTGTCACCCAGGCTTGGAGTTCAGTGGTGCAATCCTGGTTCACTGCAGCCTCTGCCTCCCAGGTTCAAGAAATTCTCATGCCTCAGCCTCTCCAGTACCTGAGATTACAGGCACCCGCCATCATGCCCAGCTAATTTTTAAAAATAGTTTTATTAGAGACAGGGTTTCGCCAAGTTTGCCAGGCTGGTCTTGATCTCCTGGCCTCAGGTGATTCTCCTGCCTCAGCTTCCCAAAGTGCTGGGATTACAGGCATGAGCCAATGTGCCTGGCCAAGTTAGGCATTCTTCTCACTTTGCAGACATATGGAGCTCAGAGAGATGAAGCATGTTGCCAGGAGCACACAGTGGCCAATGGGAAGCCAGAATTGAGTCCTGGGAGCAACGAAGTGCAAAGTTCCTGCTCTTCCCAGGACACACACACACACACACACACACACACACACACGGACACAAGAGTGCCACACAGTTAATGTCACTCACCCTTCCCCTCTGGCTCCTTTAATTTCTACCCAGTCTCCAGGCGGCTCCACAGGGGTGTCCTTGCCAAATGGTGATTTAGATCCAAATAGTTTATATTCAAAAAATATTTAGCCACTGAAAACATACCACAGCAATGAAAAATTCTGCCACCATTATACTTAACATACACTGAATCCATGATGTGTATTTTAAATGCTGTTACATCCTAAACCTATGCCATGGATTAAATTGTGCTGAGTACTGCTTTCATGTCTCAACTAAGAATACTTAGTTGAACTAATTTAATTGTAGAGTCAGGGCCATCAGTTGTCCACACAACCTCTGGCACGCCAAGTCAGGCAGGGCTCCTAGAAGCTAACTCTGCCGCCCAGGCTGGAGTGCAGTGGACCAATCTGGGCTTACTGCAACCTTTGCCTCCAGGGTTAAAAGTGATTCTCGTGCCTCAGCCTCCTGAGTAGCTAGGACTATAGGCGCGCACCACCATGCCTGGCTAATTTTTGTATTTTTGGTAGAGACGGGGTATCACCATGTTGGCCAAGATGGTCTTGAGCTCCTGACCTCAAGTGATCCACTCACCTCGGCCTCCCTAAGTCCTGGGATTACAGGTATGAACCACTGGGTCCGGCCCCTAGAAGCTAATTCTAAAGAGAGTGTGGCTCTGCCATCCCCAGAGATGCTGCTCCATTTCCAGTGCGTCCTGGGTTCCGGGGTCCACCCATTAGCGTGTATAACCCTCAGGGGAGACAGAATAACAGGTGCTTTGACCAGAGGCATGTTGGTTTTTTTTCTGTGACGCTTCACTAGGCAATGTACTATACCAGCTGGGTTGCAGATAGTCTCTAAGAACTCAGGGACAATTGTTTCATTCACTTTACTTGCCAGAAGGGAAAGTGAACATTTCTTAGAGCAGCTGTAGGAAATGAATTTGTTGGTGGCAGATGGCACAGAGGAAGGCACACAGACACCCAGGTCTGTGAATCCCTAGGGGGTTCTGGGACCAAGCGAACCTTTTCATAGTTGGAGAAGCCCCCCATGACAGCCGGGTCCACGATGCCACTGAGCAGCATGGAGAGGGGGTGCACAGAGAGGGACCGGTCCCAGGCATGCTGCTGAACACAGTTGCTGATCCTTTCATTGGTCAGCTCCATGGTTTCGATGGCATTCTCCAGAGGACTGATCTCCTCCTGAGTGACAGAGCACATGGGAGAAAAAGGACACTTGTCAGCTCCAAGTAAAGAGTGAAAAAAGTTTAACTCTTCCCTTGAAGAGGTATAAAATATCCACAAGCTACAGAAAAGGGAAGATTTGCTTGTTAAGGTTAGTCTTATAGCAGGGGTCCCAAAACCCCAGGCCAGTATCCGTCCGTGGCCTATTAGGAAACAGGCCACACAACCAGAGGTGAGTGGCAGGTAAGTGAGGGAAGCCTCATCTGTATTTCCAGCCATTCCCCATCACTCGCATTACAACCTGAGCTCCGCCTGCTGTCAGATCACTGGCGGTATTAGATTTTCATAGCAGTGCAAACTCTATCACGAACTGCACATGCGAGGGCTCTAACTAGGTTGCACCCATCTTATGAGAATCTAATGCCTGATGATATGTCACTGCGTCCCATCACCTCTAGAAGGGACTCTCTAGTTGTGGGAAAACGAGTTCAGAGCTCCCACTGATTCCACATAATAATTATTTCATTATGTATTACAATACACTAATAATACAAATACAGTGCACAATAAATGTAATGTGCTTGAATCATCCCCAAACCATCCCCTATCCCCCAATACCCCCGACCTTCCCACCCCAGGTCCACAGAAAAATTGTCTTCCAGGAAAGCAGTCCCTGTATCAAAAAGATTGGGGACTACTAGCTTATAAGGACACCACCATTTTTTGGAAGCTTATTTTGGTAAGATACAAAATAAGCTATTTATAATCTCCTTACAAAGTACAATGATGACTTAAACATGGAAGCTATGGTAATGATTATTCCATGGATGAAATGTCTACAGAAAATTTGAGAAGAAAAGAACTGGACCTGTAGTAAGAATCATTTCCTAGGCAACACTTCTTCAAGACTTTTGAGAAGATCCACGACAAGAGAATAGCAGGATATCAGATCCGAGTCACTTCTGCACTACCAAGAATGTCCACTGGCAAAATGTTTGATGCTTCCTCCATGAAAGGAGGTAAGTGATCTTGAAGGCCATGCATTCAGACCATACATAATCTTAGTATGAATTCTATGGTTATCAGAAGTCAGAAATAATCGGATGTATTAGAACATACAGGCTGAATTTTGAATGAAAAGAAAATGAGACAGTACAGATTCAGAGAGTTCTTCCTATGGAAATGTCTACAAAATCAGGTTTCAAAAAAAAAATAACTCCTTCTTCATTTTACCTATTATCGGTCAACATGACCTCCTATTCCAGACTTGATGCCAAAAGTCTCCATCCAGAAATCATATCCATAACTGAGGAATAATGTCTAAATTTTTTTTCTTTTAGAGACAGGGTGTCACTCAGTTGACTAGACTGGAGTGCAGCAGTGCAATTATTCATAGCTCACTGCAACCTCCAACTCCTGGGCTCAAGCCATCTTCTTGCCTCAGCCTCCCAAGTAGCTAGAATGACAGGCACATGCCACCACACACAGCTATTCTTTTTGTAGAGGTGGGGGTCTTGCTATATTGCCCAGGGTGGTCTTGAACTCCTGAGCTCAAGTGATCCTCCCACCTTGGCCTCCCAAAGTTCAGGGATTACAGGCATGAGCCACTGTACCTGGCCATGACTTACAACACATTGAACTTCAGTTCAGATTTGTTCAAGAAACATTTCTTGAACACCTACTTTAGGCTAAGTGTCATGCTATGCACCACAGATACAAAAGTGATTAAGATGTATGTACTTCATGGCTTGGAGGAGCTGATGGTGTTAGTGGGGTCTCAGGACATGTAAACATGGTAGGTTAGAAACACGCCCAGGGTGCCACAGGGGACAGACAACAGGTAGGTCACCCAATTTGGTTGTTCAGAGATGGATTCATTGAAAAGCTGGTGCCTAAACCGAACCTTGATGGGAGTTATTTAGGTGCAGAAATTGCAAGAGTGTGTTTCAGGCAGAGAAAACGATCCAATGTCATGGAGGACTGAAATTAGCATGGGATGAGCAGTACAGTTCCAATAGATTGCCTAGGAGATGAGGCAGAAGAGTTAGGCCATGTGTGTGTGTGCTAAGCAGGGCAGGCTTTATACTCCAGGTACTTGGGGCCATGGAAGGGCTTTAAGCATGAGAATGGATGAAATGATAAGATTTCCTTAATGGAATTCCCACTAAGGCAGTGAGGTAACTGGATCTGAGAAGGCCATGCATGGCAGGCAGGCCAATGAGGAGGTGGGAAATAAAACAGATTTAATCAATACTAAACAGGTAAAACAACAGCTTTTGGGAGAGATAAAGAGGGAGGAGTCTAGGGTGATTGGGGATGTGATTAGCGGAGAATAAAAGAAGAGAACAGGCTTTGGGAGGGAAGATGTAATTGACAGGAAACTCCAAGCGGCATTCCAAAAATGTTTCTGGGTGCTGGCAGGATCGCTGAGCAGACACCACTCCTCTAGACATAAAAGAGTCATTCACTGTGAGTGACCTTTAGGGCTGGTGTTGTCACATCAGTTTTACAAAGAAGCTCTATTATAGAAGCATGCCTTTTATTTCTCTTTTGAAAAACAAAGTTGGCCAGAGGAGGCTGGCCAAGCTGGTGTGAACTGCAGAGAGAATTCAACAAAGACTGTTATTATATTTGGAGACAGAAAGTTTTTTTCCAAGTGCCAATTTCAAATGACTCACTGTTGAAATCTGTTTGACTTCAAACCACTTGAGAATCCCAGGAAAGGTATATGCAGTCGTATATGTGGTCCGTTCAATCCACATCGTCTGGTGGCAAGAAGGAAAACATGAAATGTTGGTCAATTCCCAGGAGGAAAACATGAAATGTTCGTCAATTCCCAGGGACAACAGCAAAACTCCCTGGTTCAGTTAAGTGAGATTCTATTCTCAAATGCCTCATAGGGAAGGAGCCAAATTTTCTCATAAAATTCAAGGATTCTGGATGTTTAAAGCTGAAAGGGATAATCTACTTGGGATTTCTCACCCTACAGAGGGAAATGTGAGGTCTAGAGAGGTACGACTAGCCCAAGGTCATCATAAGCAGCAGGCCCAGGAAGAATCCAGATTCTGGACTCCTAGTCAAGCATTTTCCATGGAGATGACAGCTGGCTGTCTAGGTAATTAGCACTTGCTGTCTAGGTAATTAGCAGGTGAAGCCTCTACTCCCAGGGGTGCCATCGTTTCTCCTGTGGAAGCTGGTTAGGTAGGTGGAAGACCTCCACCTGGGATGCCAATTTTACCTTTTTTTTTTGAGACAGAGTTTTGCTGTCACCCATGCTGGAGTGCAGTGGCACGATCTCAGCTCACTGCAACCTCTGCCTCCCAGGTTCAAGCAATTCTCCTGCCTCAGCCTCCTGAGTAGCTGGGACTACAGGTGTGTGCCACCATACCTGGCTAATTTTTTGTATTTTTAGTAGAGATGAGGTTTCACTGTGTTAGCCAGGATAGTCTTGATCTCCTGACTTCGTGATCCGCCGGCCTCAGCCTCTCAAAATGCTGGGATTACAGGTGTGAGCCACTGTGCTCAGCCCATCAATTTTACCTCTTAAAGGACAAAAGGGGTGAACTCACAGCAAATTCATTGTCTGGATCCTTTTCTCCTTTCCGGAACGGCCGGGAGTATCTGAACTGCTGCACTTCATTGGCTCTGTAGTAGCTGGAGAAGGACAAAGCAATGCTGTATTTTCTCTCCTAGAACAACCACTCCTCGACTTGACTTCAACAAAACTATAACACATCTGCCTGGTCTGAGTTTTACCCACTAAGCTATCTCATAATCAATAATGCCTCCACATGAAGGCCTGAGAAAGTGCACAATTTGATTTTATTTCACACCTTACTTTTATATTACTTAGGAATTTATTTCACAGCACACAATTTTATTTATTTTTTTTATTTATATTTATTTATTTATTTATTCATTTTGAGTCAGAGTCTCACTGCAGCCTGCACTTTCCAGGTTCAAGTGATTCTCCTACCTCAGCCTCCTGAGTAGCTGAGATTACAGGCACGCACCACCACGCCTGGCTAATTTTTTTATATTTTTAGTACAGATGGGGCTTCACCATGTTGGCCAGGCTGGTCTTGAACTCTTGACCTCAAATGATCCACCTGCCTCAGCCTCCCAAAGTCACAGCACACAATTTTAAAAGGTATATGTGGCCAGGTGTGGCGGCTCACACTGTAATCCCACCACTTTGGGAGGCAGAGGTGGGAGGATCATTTGAACTCAAGACCAGCCAACCTGGGCAGCACAGCGAGATCCCATCTACACACACACACACACACACACACACACACACACACACACAGCCATGTGTGGTGGTGTATGTCCCAGCTACTCAGGAGGCTGAGGTGGGAGGGAGGGTCTCTTGAGCCCAGAAGTTTGAAGTTGCAGTGAGCTATGATCGTGCCACTGCATGCCAGCCTAGTTGACAGCAAGACCCTGTCTCTTAGTGGGCGGATTGCCTGAGCTCAGGAGTTTGAGACCAGCCTGGGCAACACGATGAAACCCCATCTCTACTAAAATACAAAAAATTAGCCAGGTGTGGCGGCATGCACCTGTAATCCCAGCTACTCATGAGGCTGAGGCAGGAGAATTGCTTGAACAATCATGCATGCCACTGTACTCCAGCCTGGGTGACAGAGCAAGACTCCGTCTCAAAAAAAAAGGTATATGCACTCACATACGTTTGTGATCTCATTAGTCGAGTTGTATAACAGTTCTATCAACACTATTAGCATTCGGCTCTTCAAGACAAGGAATGAGCCGCTCCATCACTGGGGACCAGCCACTCCTCTGTGATGCTTTTGGATGAAAAGAAAAGCTCAGGGGACTGAAACCTAGGCGTGAAATTTCTGATTTTCCTCTGCCTAAAGAAAACAAAACCCCCACATCCCTTTGTATTAGCAAGCTTTTATCTTACACTCAAAGAAGAATAGACAGTAGGTCTTGCAAACGGTAATAAATGTAAGGCTTTGGTTTTAATGTACTCCAAACAAGTGTGAGGGAGAGACAAACTTCTCTTTTTTGTAGAGACAGAGTCCCACTTTGTTGCTCAGGCTGGTCTCAAATTCCTGGCTTCAAGCAATACTCCTCCCTTGGCCTTGGAAAATGTTGGGATTACAGATGTGAGCCACTGTGCCTAGACACAGATTTTTTTTTTTTTTTAAATGAAAAACCACTTACTTTAGGATCTGCTCTGGAACTGGTTTATCCTTGTAGCTGGGCGGCAAGCTCATCACTGGCTTTACGGTGAAGCACTGCATGTCTGAGGAACTTGTTAAGGAAAAGAGAGGGGCTGGGGCCGCGAAGTTGTCAGACACCAAAGGCCCCGTTCCTCCTGCTTCACCGCCGGAAATGCCACCAGCACTAATCACTCCCTTTGACCCAAATGCCAGGACCACATTGAAAATCAAGTTCCTTTGTGTATCACCGAAATGCCTTATTCAGTGATTACAATTAATCCTAGGGTCCTTTCTTTTCTTTTTTGTTTTTGGTCAGACATCTGGCAAACAACCCTTGCCATAGGGAAATAGACATCAATGCAATATCAGGGGACAGGTGCTTAGAAATGGATTCAAACAATTTCTTGGGACAAGCATCCCCTGAAATCACCAGACTCAGAGCCCAGGCAACAGGAATTGCTTTTATCTTTGGATCCCATCTGTTTATCCAGTGCCATAGTTGGACACAGTGCTAGGTATTTTGAATATGTTATCTCTAATACACACAACAACTCTACGAGAGGGATATTATTATTCACTTTTCACAGATGGAGAATCTGAGGATAAGAGAGGTTAAAATCCAACATCACACAGCTGGTAAGTGGTCAAGTTAGGCTTCAAAAGCAGCTCAAGGGTAAGCGCTCCTGCTCTGATTTAATGATCGTGTCTTAGAAAGTCTTAGCTCCCCAACCCACCAGGACAGAGATACCATTTCAAAGTCTACAACAGAATCCAGAATTCAGAATAGGAAATCTATGTTCCACTTAAGCTCCCCATCTGGCTAGGAAGTATATTTCATATCCATCACTTGTCTATTGTCTCTCTTCTTTTGTTACATCATCACCACCAGCTAATGCTATGAGGGTCCCAAAGATTTTACATGGAATGGGAACCTGCATCAGAATGCTTGAGAGGATTGTCTGTCTGCAGAGAAGGGACTGTAGCTCCCATCTTCTCTGGCTTAGCTGGGGCTGTGCACAGCCATAAGAGCCTCGGGGCCATATTCCCCACAGGAAGGATACACTGCTTGGGGGAGGACTTGATGTCTTCCCCAGGAGGCGTGGTACTGGTCATCTTCTCCGCATTGGGGAACTGGGTTAGCAACCTCAGGCTGAAGTCCTCTCGCCTCTCATACTCCTTTCCCCGGTAGATGAAGATTTTATTCTGCAGGTGAGAGACAGCAAGGGAAGTCATTAAATAGGACGAGTGAAGAGGCAACTGGAGTTCCGGGTACTGAGGGAGCCATTGCGCTCCCCAGCCAAGGTTCAATCCACACCATCAAGTTCTCACTGAATATCTAGTCTGTGCCTGACAGCAACTGTCACATCTTATAAGAGCTGCGGTTTATTTGAGAAGTTAAATCACAGGCATAAAAAATACTTAGCCCAGTGCTGCTTCTGGTGTGGCCCAAGGACCATGGCCAGTCTGCAAACAGTCTGGACCCATCTGCAAGGAAATAAGGAACTTGTGCCCTCATGTAAATCAATGACATCACCAAGCATGCTGATATTTTCATGGCAAGACATTCTCAAGGAAGGAAGGAAGTGCATTAATTTACATTGAGATATAAACTATTGATCTCATCACAATCCAGTAACAGTTTGTGGACCAGCACTTAAACAGCACTGTCTAAAAGAATGAGGAGAAGTGTCTTCTGGCACAGAAACAGAGTCACAGAGAACAGAAGCAATGTACCACAGTCCCCAGCCAATCCTGAAAGTCTGATAGAAAATCACCGCATTAAATACTATTTTCTCCACTCTAGACTGGAAATATAATCTCTTTAATCAAATTTTTTCCCCAAAGAGATTTCCTAGGCTGCAGGCATGGGAGTAATTTGTCTCACAGGTGTGACTGCCTGGGCAAGTGCAAACACAGCCATGTCTGAAATGAGCAGTTTGCACTGGTAGCCCACACATGATTCATTTTTCAACCAAGGCTTGGGCCCAGGTTGTCTTGTAAAATGTCTTTGAAACTCACTTGTCCATTCATATAACAAATATGTGCTGCGCTAACAGAAGATCAGTCAGACAACAGGAGTACAATGGTGATCCTGCTCTCACAGAATTACCTTCTAGAGGAGAGAATAAAAAAGAAGCAAGTAAATAAATAAGTAAACCTGATAGTGTAAGTACCGTGAAGGCAATTACACTTTTCAGGCAAATACTGAATGAAGGGAGTAAAAACTACTGGATCTTTTGGAATACATGATAAAACTTTTCCAAGCTAGGAAAAATCTATGGGACTCAAGCCTGTTGATATCCCATCATTCAGGTGAAACAATGGTGGGCAAAGGATCAGAGTGTAATACAACGCTAGTTGTATGATGCAGACGATGACTAGAAAAGGAATCAAAGCAGGTCAGGAAGAATTAGCTTGGCTGGAAAGAGAAGGCTTCAAAGAAGACCCGGGCCTTAGATAGGCATAGACAGATGAATGGGAAAAGAAGTGTAAAGAGAAGGAGTGAGAAGGGCCAGGCGGGTACGTGGAAAGGGTCAGGCCCAGGGGTGGAAAGAAGAGTCCTGGGAGAAGACATGAGCCTGGCCTGGAAGAATGAGCCAGAATATGAATGATCTCGCATGGCAGGCAGGTTTCAAAGACTCGGAATGTTCACTGGAGGTTCTGGAAGGCGGGAGCCGCATGATGAAAGAAGAAGTGTAGACAATGTAAGCCAACGGCGGCATCTACGCCCAACTGAAGGCTCATAGGCTGGACTGCACAGGAGAAGGAAAAGGAACAGCAGGAGAGGGAGAAGTAACAGCATTCAGTGTTTGTCTCTTTGGTGTTGGGAGAAGGGCGAGGAAGACAGGGGAGTTGATGCTGATTCAAAGATCACTGGTTTTGAGCCTGGGCAACACAGTGAGACCCCACATCTAAGAAAAAAGAAAAACATTAGCTAGGCGTGGTGGTGAACACCTGTAACCCCACCCCCTCAGGAGGCTGAGGCAGGAGAACTGCTCGAGCCTGGGAGGTCAAGGCTGCAGGCAGTTGTGATTACGCCACTGCATTTCAGCCTGGATGATAGAGCGAGACCCCATTTCTTAAAAAAAAAAAAAAGTCAGTGGTCTTGGAGTAGGAAGAACAGTGGTACCCTTGACAGAAACAAGAGAGATAAAGAAATCTCACCCGGTTGGAAGTAGAGGATGACGTAATTTTATATGTTCTGAATTTGGGGAAATATCCCATAGAAGAGAATGGCACTGACGTTATATACACTCATAAGGACTTTATATTCTACCGTAAGTACGCTTCGAGGTATGTTAACATCTATAAACTACCTTACAGTTTATAAAGCACTCCTATATGTTATTTACTTAATTCTCAAAACTTTCCTGTGATGTAGGCATTATTTTTCTAAATTATGGATCAGAAAACCAAGACTCAGTGATTACGTGATTTCACCAAAATCAGACACTTGCTCAGCAGGTGATTTAGACTAGAATGCTTCTGACTTAAAGTCTGGTGTTCTTGATTTCACAGAATCACTGCTGTCTCTGTGGTCACATTTCTGATTTCACGCAACACACAGGCATATGTAACGGATGTGGCAGGGGTTGTTCTTTTATGTTGACCTGGATTAAAGCAGAGCTAACACTAGACCCTGCTGCATTTTTACCCTACACTCTATTTTTTATTTTATTTATTTATTTTTTTATTTTTTGAGACAGGGTCTCACTCTGTCATCCAGGCTGGAGTGCAGCGGCTTGATCACAGCTCACTGCAGCTTCTAATTCCAATCCTCAAGCAATCCTCCTGCCTCAGCCTACTGAGTAGCCAGGACCACAGCACATGCTACCATGCCTGGCTAATTTTTAAAACAATTTTTTGTAGAGACGGGGTCATGCTATGATGCCCAGGCTGGCCTTGAATTGCTGGTCTCAAACTCCTGGGCTCAAGCAAGCCTCCTGCCTTGGCCTACCAGTGCTGGGATTACAGGCACGAGTCACCATGGTTGGTCCCAGACCTTCCACTCTTCATTCTCTTTCCTCTGCCTGGTCCATCTCATCCCCAACCACGGTTATTTTAACTCCATATAAGTAACTCACCAACTTTTATCTCTTGTCTGTAACTTTACTTGAGTTCTAGATCTATACAGCTAATGGTTGACTTGTGCCTTGTGGATGTTCCAAATCTACCTCCCCTTGAGTACATGCAAAACCAAACTTGTGCAAACACTTCAGAAAACCCTGGGAGGTCCTCTGCTATCTGGTACCCACAGCCATCCGCCCCATTCTCCTATACACCCTCTTGTACACACTACTCCAGCCTCATAGCTTTTGGACCTGCTCTTCTCAAGGTCTGGGACCCGTGCTCATCCTCTTGATAGCTGCATGGCTTATTCTTTAACTTTTTTCTGGTTTTTACAAAAATGTCATTTTCTTTCTGAAGTCTTTCTTGTTTACTCTGTTTAAAATTGCAACTCCATCTCCAACACGTGCCTCTCTAGTCCCCTTCCCTAAGTCCTTTTCTCCATGACACTTACTGAGTAACTACACTGTAGAAGGCAGTGTTCTAGGCCATCTGACATACTAAATAGTTTATTAATTTATCTCATTTTCTGATCTCTCCAAGCTGGAACATAAGCTTTATAAATTTCAAGGTTCTGGTTTGTTTTGACTCTGCTCCCATGCCTCTATTAGAGCCAAGTACGTGGTAGGAGTTTCATAAATATTTACTCAAGGAATAAATTCATTCTCTCCTCCGTGACTCTGGCCTTTTCCGGTCCTGCTGTCCCAGTAAATGGTTCAACTACCCCCTCCAGTGATGCAGGCCAGAAGCCCAGAAATCATTCTTGACAACTCTCGCTTCCTCACCCACACAGCCCATCAATCATCAGATGGCTGTGACCTCATCTCCACACTCTAGTCTTTCCGCTCCCCTCTAAAGCCACCACCCCCACGTCCCGAGTCTAGCCTGTCATCTCTTTTCTGAACATCTGCAATGGTCTTTTAGTGGTTTATCTGCTGCACCTCCCGTCCATTCTCCATGGATGACCATGGAGACCAAAGCCAGATGACCTTCCCAACACGAAAAATCTGTAGCAGCTCCCACTGCTCTTAGGATGCAGAGAGAACATGTCAGGAAACCCCACTGTGGTGCAGGCTCTTCCAGGGCTCCCCTCCCCGCTGCCAGCACCCCAGCTCTCTCTGTGCCTGCCGCATCGGCCTTTCCTTCCCAGGCACTGCCCTGCTCTTGCCTGCCGCTTCCTCTGCCTGCAATGCTTATTCCTACTCCCTTTACCTGCTCCACTCCCAGCTTACCTTTCAGACTGCAGCTGAAATAGAGGTTCCCTGGAAAGACTTTATCTTATCTTGTCTTATTTGAGACAGTCTGGCTTCGTCGCCCAGGCTGGAGTGCAGGGGCATCATTTCAGCTCATTGCAACCTCTGCCTCCTGGGCTCAAGTGATTTTCCTGCCTCAGCCTCCCAAGTAGCTGGGATTACAAGTGTGAACCACTGCACCAGACCCTGATTCTTTTTTTTTTTTTTAATTAAGACATAAGCTGGGCATGGTGGCTCACGCCTATAATTGCAAAACTTTGGGAGGCCGAGGCGGGTGGAACATCTGAGGTCAGGAGTTCAAGATCAGCCTGGCCAACATGGTGAAACCCCATCTCTACGAAAATACAGAAATGAGCAAGGGCCTGGTCATGCACGCCCATAATCCCTGCTACTTGGGAGACTGAGGCACAAGAATGGCTCGAACCCCAGAAGGCAGAGGTTGCAGTGAGCCGAGATCGCACTACTGCACTTCAGCCTGGGTGACAGAGTGAGAAACTGTCTCAAAATAAGTAAATAAATAAATAAAAATAAAAAACAATATTAAGACATCATCTACATACAGTAAAATGGACCCCTTTTGGGGTAAAATTCTGTTAGTTGCGACAAACATAACCAGGACCACAATCAAGATACAGAACAGTTTCATCGCCACCAAACATGTCCCCAGGCCCTTCCGCAGCCAACCTCCCCCTGACCAGCAACCACTGATCTATTTTCTGTCCTGATAGGAAGTGTTGCCTTGGCAAGAATTTCATATAAATAAAACCACAGACTATGTAGCCTTTTAGGTCTAACTTCTTTTACCTAGCAAGATGCATGTGGGAATTGTGCCCGCAGTTGTGTGTATCAGGAGCTCACTGCCTTTGGCTGCTGCAGTATTCTGTTGAGTCGAGACGCTGAAGTTTGTTTACCATATCACCAGTTCAGGGACACTTGGATTGGATCCTGTCTTTGGTGACTATGATTAAAGCTGCTATAAATATTCCTGTACATTTTTTGTAAAAGGGAAAGTTTCTATTTCACTTGGGTAAATATTTCCTGGTTACAGATTCTTTTTTCTTTCTTTCTTTTTTTTTTTTTTTTGAGATGGAGTCTTGCTCTGTCACCCAGGCTGGAGTGCAGTGGCTGGATCTCAGCTCACTGCAAGCTCCGCCTCCCGGGTTTACGCCATTCTCCTGCCTCAGCCTCCCGAGTAGCTGGGACCACAGGTGCCCGCCACCTCGCCCGGCTAATTTTTTGTATTTTTAGTAGAGACGGGGTTTCACCGTGTTAGCCAGGATGGTCTCGATCTCCTGACCTCGTGATCCACCCGTCTCGGCCTCCCAAAGTGCTGGGATTACAGGCTTGAGCCACCGCGCCCGGCCTTGGTTACAGATTCTTATAGCATAGGGTATCTTTCTTGGTTACAGTTTATTTATTTATTTATTTATTTATTTATTTTTGTGATGGAGTCTCACTCTGCCACCCAGGCTGGAGTGCAGTGGTGTGATCTTGGCTCAATGCAACCTCCACCTCCTGGGTTCAAGCAATTCCCCTGCCTCAGCCTCCTGAGCAGCTGAGATTACAGGCACGCACCACCATGCCCAGCTAATTTTTGTACTTTTAGTAGGTACAGGTTTTCAATGTTGGTCACACTGGTCTCAAACCCCTGACCTCAAATGATCTGCCTGCCTCAGCCTCCCAAAGAGATGGGAGTACAGGCGTGAGCCACTGTGTCCGACAGGTGGTTTAAATTTTACATTCATGTGTGATTAAAATCTCCCCTCATGAATTTAGGTTGTAAAATCCATGAGAGTAGGGACTATGTTTGACTGTAATCAGCAAAATATTTCTAATGCCTTCTCTATACCTGGCACAGAGTAGATGCTCAGTAAGTATTTACTGACTGAATGAATAAACAGTGTCTCATCAGGCACTGTTAGGAATGTAAATTGCTTGCTTTATCACTTGTTTTAAAATTAGGAGAAAGTAGATGGAGAATAAATGTTTAAGCAAAGCTCAGCTCTAAAAGAAACTTTCCTTAAAAGAATTTTTGTTTATTAAACTATAAAATGAGTATCACATTATAGATGATTTTGAGATGGAAGAAAAATGCCATCCTTGTCATTATTATTATAATAAAATGTTTTATTTTGGGAGACTCTTGCAGTCTAGTTTTTGGGATACCTACTTTCAAATTAGCTCTGGCTAGAAACACAACAAACAATGAAATACATCAGTCCACACTCTTCCCCAGAGTGACCCACAGCAGCTGACCAGTGCGGGGCATGTTTTTCCCTTTTGCACTGCACCTGGGAAAAGTCATTTCACAAAAGACCTGCCAGAACACCAGGGGTGTCTGGGGGTGTGGGGTGAAGAGGCCGGCCGCTCAGGAAATGGTTTCCCTCCCCTACCTCCCACCGCGAGAGAACATGGGTCGGCAGCTGCTAACACACTGTTGCCCATCTGGAAAAGAAATGAGTTTCTTCCCTCCTCCTAATGGCCTGGGAGACCACCATCAGGTTTCTTACCCGTAGGAAAGAAGGAAAGCCCTGTCCATAGTATCCAACAGCAAAGTACTCAGGCTGAGGCCTCATTGCCTTAATGATGTTCTCATAAAACGAGGCCCTTTTTTTCTGGAAAACAAAACAAAACATTCCAAGGAGAGGTTATAAGGACACGGTTAGGGGGAGAAAAAAGTCAGACCCTGTTTTGTTGTTTCCCATGTAACGCAGAGCAATGAAAGGTCTTTGAAAAACACCCTATGGGCAGAAAAGGGTTATCCTGTTCTCAGATCACAGGTTTTGGACCTGGGCTCCACGAATGGACACTGGAGGGCTGTGACTCCCTGAGGGTGTATGCAGAAGTATGCGCACGTTTCAATTCTTCTGCATAACGGGGCACCGTCTCAAAGTGGGCTCAGGACCTATAAAAGGTTAAAAAGTGCCTTCTGAGATTCGCAGAAGGTGGCTGCACTTAACCAGACACCCACGGGAGAAGATAAAGGACCTTCCAAGGCCAGGCGCAGAGGCCCATGCCTATAATCCTTGCACGTTGGGAGGCGGAGGTGGGAGGATTGCCTGAGGCTAGGAGTTTGAGCCCAGCCTGGGCAAAATAGTGAGATCTCATCTCTACAAAAAATTTAAAAATTAGCCAGCAGCTGAGGCAGGAAGATGTCTTAAGCCCAGGAGTTCAAGGGTGCTGTAAGCTATGACTGCACCACTGCACTCCAGCCTGGGTGACAGAGTGAGACCCTGTTGTGAACAAATAATAATAATAAAGAAAATTTTTAAAAAGAAGGACCGTGCAGTTCATGCAGTGGTTTGGATGAAAGTGTCTGGTAAGTTGTAAGTACCCAGAAGGTGGTGGTGATGCTCTGTTTTTCAGTATCTGCTACCACCTCTGTCTTTAATTCTTCACAAGATGAGAGGCTTCCCAGCTTTGGCTCACAAGGTCGGCCTTAAAGTAAGCACAATAGCCAGCCAGATGTGGGCAGCTGTGAACAATGACCTGAACCCCCTTCCCCCACAATAGTTAGCATGCCATTACTCTTCTATCTAGGTGACGGTCTCATCAAAATACTATTTTCTTAGACCGGTAGGTAACATGTTACATTACTAATATTTCAGCTCAGTTCAGTTGATGAAATTATTATTATTATTATTTTTTGAGACAGGGTCTCACTCTGTTGCCCAGGCTGGAGTGCAGTAGCATGATTACAGCTGCTCACTGCAGCCTTGACCTCCCAGGCTCAGGTGATCCTCCCACTTCAGCCTCCCAAAAGTAGCTGAGACTAGAGGAACATGCCACCACGCCCAGCTAATTTTTTGTATTTTTTTGTAGAGATGGTGTCTTATTATGTTGCTCAGACTGGTCTGGAAGTCCTGGGCTCAAGCAATCCACCTACCTTGGCCTCCCAAAGTTCTGGGATTAAAGGCATGAGCCACCGGGCCCAGTCTAGTTCATGAAATTAATACATGAGTTTTTTGCATGTGAAGCCAGGGGCTGGTATAGTACACCAGGAGACTTTTTACAAAGTGATCTTGACACCCAGCTCCTCAAATAAATGATCATTTCATGACTATGGGTGACCTGATCTTTTCTAACTCCTTTACTAAAAAGTATTAAATTTAATATTGTGGTTGCCTAGCATTGGGTATTCAGAATGGTGGCTGCCTACCATCAGGCGTTCAGAATGGTGGCTGCCTTCTGTTGGGCATTCAGAAGACTGGCTGTCTACCACTGGGCATTTGGAATGGTGGCTGCCTTCCACTGGGCATTCGGAATGGTGCTGCCTAAACTGGGCATTCGGAATGGTGGTTGCCTAACACTGGGCATTTAGAATGGTGGCAGCCTTCCACTGGGCATTCCGAATGGTGGCTGTCCACTGGGCATTGGAATGGTGGCTGCCTAACACTGGGCATTCGGAATGGTGCCGCCTCCACTGGGCATTTGGAATGGTGCCGCCTCCACTGGGCATCGGAATGGTGGCGCCTCCACTGGGCATCGGAATGGTGGCGCCTCCACTGGGCATTTGGAATGGTGGCTGCCTAACACTGGGCATTCATTTTTGTTTTGCTTTACTGATGTCTGGGAATATGGGGGGTCCACATAAAGAAAAATGGCTTCAGGAAGAATGAGAGAGCTGCAGACAAAGATCTGGAGGGATGTGGAAGCCGAGTCACTATTATCTGAAACTCGATATTCCACCACACTGTCGAGGCAACCCCACTCCACTTCCAGAGATGTCCTGAACCTTCTCTGAAGGATACTTTGTAGAAATATTGATGAGAACCTTTGGACTTGGAATCTTTTTCTATTCTCATTTCAAGCAAAGTTGACTTTTCCATTGTAAAAAAACACCATTCATCCTGACTTTCAACTTACAGAAACATTTTCATGAGCACTAATTTTAGCATCCCTGTCAGAGGCCTAACATATTTTGACCCAGACTCACCAGGAGGTTGCCAAGGCCCTCGTAGTCAAATACTTTGCTTTCGTAAGTCTCAGCCAACTCTTTGCTCAGTTTGATGGCCTTCTCCCACATCTTCAGAAAAAGGAAAGTAGGGTTAAAAGTGGAGAACAAGGCAGTCATTGATCCGGTGGCAGAAGCCACTGGCGAGTCACTGGAAATGAGCAGGTGGTCCGGGGGATTGAGTCTCGGTAGATATTCCTCACTCGCTCTACCCTTTGGATCAATGAAACCTTCATTTCCTGACATCATAGATAGTGTGTATTGGCAGCTTTGCCAGGGGCATCTACTGTAGTTCTGTTTGCAAGGACATTAAGAATAAGTACCATGTGTCCCCCAAAAAAGCAATAATGCGTTTAACAGGCAAAGCACCCACAGCACTTGAAAGTCGAGAGGAGGCGGTGCCAGCCTAGGTTTGGAGAGCATGCAGGTCTTGTTGGAGAGGGAAAGGAAGCTTCTATGGTACTTTGGTTGTGAAATGTGTTTGTGTATGTGTGTGTGTGTGTGTAGGGGTCTGTGTGTGTATGTGTGTATGGGTGTGTGTACGGGAGTGTGTAGGTGTAGTTATGCTGTTTGTGGAGATGGAAAAAGGCTAACAGTACTGTTGTGTGGAATTTGGCAAACTGTGTTTCCATGCAGGGCACTGATTTCCCTACTTAGTGGATGAGTTTTAGGAAATGCTTCCGAGCATGTATAAAGATGTAAGTTACAGGCTAACGCATGTCCTCAGTGTCTGAGGCTAGCAGCCCAGATTTAGCCTTCTAATCCCTTTGGTATCTCATGAGCTGTCTCTTAGACGGATACTACTCAACTCGCAGCATCCGGTCGCCTCCTGCTTCATTCCTGTTCACAAGGTGCTATGTTCCATCGTTTCTGGCTGCTGAAGGAATGTGCGCAGAGCCCACAAGCCATTGTGAAACACTTCAAAATTAAATCTTTTAAAATCACTGTTTGCAAAATTTGTCCCCCTCTGAAATCTCACAATTCAAGCATACACAAGGGAAGAATAAAGAGTAGCTGTAAGTTACTGTTGTATATTAAATCATGTATCTGGTCTTGGTCCTGAGTTCCAGCGAGGGAGCTCCTAAACTCTTAGAATTTCTCAAGTAATAAAAGTGTCTTTGCTGTTCCTGGTGCCCCCACCCCAGGATCACACCCAAATCTATGCTAATGAGGTGACTCATGGCGGTCTCAGGATGGGGTCTGCCATGCCAGAAGTACTAACCATGTGACTAGAAGGTGAGGACTGTGAGCCACCTGATATCAGCCTGACCTCCAGGCAAAAAAAGGAGGCTAAAGGTCAAGTTCATCATGTAGTTAATGATTCATTCAATCCTGCCTGTATAATGAAACCCCACAGTGGCTCACGCCTATAATCTCAGCACCTTCGGAGGCCAAGGCAGGAGCAACACTGGAGCCCAGGAGTTCTAAGTTCTAAACCAGGCTGGGCAACTGGTGAGACCCCATATCTACCAAAAAAAAAAAAGAAACCCCAACAAAAACTCTGCACGTTGGGTGAGCTTCCTGATTGAGGAACACATTGATTTGCTGGGAAGGTGTCCCAAGTTCACAGGGGGAAGACACAGAAACCTCGTGCTTGGGACTCTCCCAGACTGTTCCCTATGGGTCTTCTCATTTGGCTGGCCTCAGTTTACATCCTTCCTGATGCAACTGGAATTGTTAAATACAGCACTTCACTGTGTTCTGTTGGTTGTTCTAGCAGACTATGAAACCTGAGGGGGCAGTGGAAGCCCCCCAGATATATAGCCAGTTGCCCAGAACTATGAATGGACTGGGGAACCCCAAACTTGCAGATGGCATCTGAAGTGGGGGCAATCTCGTTGGAGACGGTGCCCTGAACCTGGGTAGTCGGTGCTAACTCCAGGTGGTGAGCATCAGAATCATATTGCGATACTGCGGTAATTTTCCTCTTTCCCCTGGTACAAAAACAATCCAATACTCACTTTGCCTTTGTCAAAATATGATATGATTTCTTGATACAGCTTCTCTTTAAGCTCTTGCTGGGTATAAACATAGTAACTGTCCCTCTGAAGTAAATGAGGCACACAGGGCTTGTCAGACCACTGAAAAGGAAGAAAAGCAACACATGGTTAATACAACAAATATTCAGCCCTCTAATATCAAGAAAATAGTGTATATATATATTTGACTCATTGATTTTGCATTTTAGGTTATGTATTAAACACAAAAGTTACATATACACACATGTACACATGCCAGCTCCAAAACAAGTATCATGCCAAATGGATGAGCACCCACAGTATTCCCCTAAAATGCCAGCGACAAAGCAAGGTCGGCTAACCGACATGACTGTCACAGTACTGGGGCATCATTAACTCAGTCAGATAAAAGGAACGAATTAGGAGTCTAAAAATGAATAGGAAGAGGTAAAACTATCACAATTTCCAAACATTACGGCTGTATTCCTCACAAGGCAAGGCAGTTGACTAAGAAACTGCGACACGCAGTAAGAGAAATAAGTTACGCAGCAGGAAAACCAATTAATATACTTGGAATAAAACAGATTTCAGATACATGGAGACTAAATATACAGAAGATAATAGAAGAATGGAACCAAACAAAAATAAGTCCAAAAAGAACATTTCTAAGAGTGAACATTACAAGAAATATGCAAGACTTATATGCAGAAAACTTTCACACACCATTGAAGGGCACAAACACAGACTCAAACAAATGGAAAGTCATACCATGCTTTTGGATAAGAAAATTCTATTTCATTAACATGTAAATTCTCACTAAATTAATTTTTAAATTTCATCTTTCCAAAGTCCATATGGAAAAATAAACAAAAAGGAATAGGTAGGAAAACTCTGAAAAAGAAGAGCAATCAAGAGTAACTACCAGGTCATAAAACATACTATGAAGAATTAATAATTAATACAGTATGGTACTGGTACATGAACAGACAGAGACCCACGTAAAAGCATATACAATCTAGAAAGGGATTCCCTGCCCCCAAAATAAGAATTTAGTAATAAAGATGGGATCTTATATCAATAAGCAAACTGTGAACTATACTTAACAGCATCTCTATTGAATGGCAATCCGGGGGGAAAAAGGCTGCATTCATACCTCATACCTTATACCAGGATAGGAGAGTTTAACTTACTGAGTTGCTCAAAAAAAGAGACCTACAGTTACAGACACTCAGGATTTCTTTGTGATCATCCAATGGCAAAATCTACAGTCAACAAGCCTCACTTTCTCACTCAGCTATATACAGTAAGTTTTTTTTTTTTTTTTGAGACAGAGTCTTGCTCTATCACCCAGGCTGGAATACAGTGGTGCCATCTCAGCATACTGGAAACCTCCGCCTTGCGGTTCAAGCAATTCTCCCGCCCCAGCCTCCTAAGTAGCTGGGACTACAGGCATGCGCCACTACACCCTGCTAAGTTTTTGTATTTTTAGTAGAGAAGGGGTTTCACCATGTTAGCCAGGCTGGTCTCGAACTCCTGACCTCAAGTGATCTGCTGGCCTCAGCTTCCCAAAGACCTGGGATTACAGGCGTGAGCCAACATGCCTGGCCCATTATATAATAAACTTTTTAATGCCCTAAACTTAAATATGAATTGTGAATTTCCTTTGGGAAGTGATGAAGCATAGGAATCCTGTTTTTAATTCATATCTTAGGACAATGCACTTATATTACTTTAGTATAAAAAATAAAATTGAAAGAATATTAATAACTGGGAACAAGACTGGAGACAGAGACACCCAATAGGAGGCTGCTGTAGTGCTCAAGATGTGACATGCTGATGGGATGGACCAAGGTGCTGGCCAGGGATATAAAGAAAAGCGGATTGGCCAGCATGGTGGCTCACACTTGTAATCCTAGTACTCTGGGAGGCTGAAGTGGGAGGATTGCTTGAGCCCAGGAGTTCAAGACCAGCCTGGGCAACATAGCAAGATCTCATCTCTTAAAAAAAAAAAAAAAAAAGGAAAAAGAAAAGTGGATAGGTTAGGGGCATTTTCTGAACAGAGGGGCCACATATCTTGCTTGTGGAGAACATGGGAGGTGGTGAGTAAAAGAAAGAAATCGAAGATGACTATGAGGTTGCCTGAGTAACTACATGGATGGAAATATTATTAGTAACACAGTAATAAAATGAGGTAGGATGGGTTGGGGAGGAGCAAAGAATGAGAAATAAAGCTTCCTGTTACTGCCTTGTTCAGTTTGAGCTGCGTATTAGCCAATCAAAGTTTATATGTAAATCCAAAGTTAGAGGAGCTGCTCAGGGCCACAAATAATTACTTGGGACTCACAGCATATAGATGTATTTATATCTAAGCCATAACATACATTTATTTAGGGAGAGAATAAAAATAGCAGAGTACTTCTGTGGTACTATATTCACTTATAATTCATCTTTCTGTGGTTTTCTGCAGTTTTACAAATTTTTTTATGTATTCATCAATGTGTGTTTTATTGCTTTAATTACAGTGTCAATTACCAAAGGTTCATAAGTCATGCTCTGCTTTCTAAAGACTTTTAAATAAAAGATAACTGACATTTTCCCATACTTGATGTACAAATTAGTTGTGCCTATTTAGAAAGAATTTTTAAAAACTTATATAAAAGGATATCCCTGGAATAAGGTTCTTTCCCATCAAAATCATGGAATGTATAGAATTTAGTCTGAAAGGACAGTATACTGCAGCCTGTTGCAACAAGCTCTCTGAGCCATTCACCTGCAGAAGCTCAGCGTGCAAGAGAAGGGTGTAAGCAGCTTCTGTGTAGTTCTCACAGTCTCGGTGCAAATCTCGAAGCTTGTACAGATATCTGGCAAGAAGGGGAGAAAGGAAGCATTTTGTCACTCGAGAGTTTCCTAAGTTTTTTTAGTTTTGTTTTGAGACAGGGTCTTGCTGTCCTGGCCAGGCTGGAGTGTGTAGTGGTCCGATCATGGCTCACTGCAGCCTTGAGCTCCAGGGCTCAAGTGATCCACCCACCTCAGCCCCCTGAGTAGCTGGCATGTGCCACCAGGCCCAGCTACTTTTCGTTATGTTTTGTAGAGACAGGGTTTTTCCATGCTGCCCAGGCTCGAGTTGATCTAGTGTTCAGCTCATTCCATAACCAGACCCCACCCTGCTTCCCTGCCTGACTCCCCCTTCCCCACTACTGTACAGAAGCAATTCCTTCCTCTTGAGCCAAGGAGTCGGTTCCTCCTCATTTCTTTAATACACTGTGCACCTTCTGCCTCCGTGTTTCTCCGACTCCATCTAGACTAGTTTCTCTTCTGTCTTCAAGGCAGTGCTGTTTAATGTTTTTAAATTTTAGGTCTTGGACCCCTCTGGGAAGCTAATGAAAACTATAGAATCTCTCCCCAAGAACATGCATGTTGGTTATGTACAAGTTTGTTTCATGTTCACAGATTCGCAGACTTCAAGCTAAGACTCTTGCATGGGTTTTCCTGCCTCTCCCTGTACAGCCTCTCCTGCCCACCCAGGACAGAAGTTGTCTATCCCTCCCCTGATCCCTGACATGACCTCACGTAGGCACTCCTTCCTGTCATACTTATTCATGTATCCGTCTAAAGAGTTTGTCAGTTCAGGGTGAATGACGCATATCATGTACTTTCAGGGGTCTCTCAAAGCAGCGAACACAGTGTTGGGCATAGTATTTGTTTACTGAAGAAATCAACCACAAAGCCATGAAATAAATAGCAGAAGCAAGAAATTTCCTTCAGCTTACCTTATGTATATGTCCTCTCTCTTCTTTTCTTTATAAAAATTCTGCCAGGAAAAAAAAAAAAGGATCACAGAATCCCAATATAAATCAAGAGCTATTGACAAGCTCACCACAAAAATAGCCAAACCACTATTGTAGCTTTTCAACAGTTTCACTTTTCCAAAGAGTTCACTGTTTCCCTTTAACAGATATCCCCATAAGAAAAGGTGATATTTATCCTCAGGACGCAAAGGCACAAGAATGATATAAAGGACTTTGGGAACTCAGCGGGGAAGGTTACAGGTGGGTGAGAGATAAAAGACTACATTTTGGGTACGGTGCTCGGGTGACAGGTGCTCTAAAATCTCAGAAATCATCACTGAAGAACTTATCCGACCGGGTGCGGTGGCTCATGCCTGTAATCCCGATCCTTTGGGAGGCTGAGGTGGGTGGATCACGAGGTCAGGAGATTGAGACCATCCTGGCCAACATGCTGAAAGTCCGTCTCTACTAAAAATGCAAAAATTAGCTGGGCATGCTGGCACGTGCCTGTAATTCCAGCGTGTAATTCCTGACTCGGGTGGCTGAGTCAGGAGAATCTCTTGAACCCGGGAGGCGGAGGTTGCCAGTGAGCCAAGATCACACCACTGCACTCCAGCCTGGCAACACAGCGAGACTCCATCTCAAAAAAAGAAAAAAAAAACAAAAACAAACAAACAGAAACTTATCCATGTAACCAGAAACCACCTGTACCTCCAAACCTACTGAAATAATAAAAATTATTTTATTAAATTAAAACAATAAAAAACACACCAAATTTATCCTCAGGGTCTGTGGCTGCTGATACCTGTGAGCTGAGCCAGCCATTCCAATTAGACTCAGGAAGACACCAGCTCCATAAAGGTGCCCAGGGTGCCTCTGTGTTTGTGGGATCTACCTAGAGCTAAGCTGTAGGGTGCAGGGGCAGCCTGGCAGTCCCCTCCCATCACCCCAGGGGCATGTCACATACCAGCACATTCACAGTGCAGCTCATACGGTTCTCCTTGCTCTCATCGTGCATGATGATGGTTCTATAGTCCAGCAGGTTCTCTAAGAGGCTGCTGACCAGGAGGGCAAAGACCTCCCCAGAGCCGGAGAGGTATTTATGTTTCCGGCAATGTTCTAGGAGCCTGGAGGGGCAGAGGGAGAGACAAAAGCCCAGGTTCCATGCTGTCATTCCAGCAGCACTGACCAGCACTGACCTGGGTCTCAGCAGTGGTTGGGGTAGGATTTGATGACACAGAATGTCAGTGTTAGATATTAAGTGACAGAGTTAAGCCGACACACACACCTCATGCAACACCTTCCTATCCTGTGACCTTCATTTATGCTGTGCTTCTCTGTGGACTCGAGTTCCAGTTTTCTTTAGGACTCAGCTCAAGTCCTACCATCACTTAGAATCCCAGCCCACAACGTCCTTCTTGCAATGTCTGTTTTTGTGTTTTATTCAGTCAACAAACCCTTGCTCAAAAGGTTTGTGCTGTGTGAGGACTCTAATCTAGTTGTATGAGACCATTTTTCCTATGTCTCTATTCTCCCTAAGGCCTGGCACTCAGGGCACCCTCTGAACATTCTGGAATGCCTCGTATGGATGCCCAGCCTAGAGGAACCTGGGAACCTAGTACACCTCCTGCAATGCGGCTCTTTAGATAAAAGTGCTAGCTTCAGATAAAAATGCAGTTGTAAAGAAGCAAACTGAGGCTAAACTTTCAGTCTAAATCCTGTCCCTTTGGACACATAGACAGCCAAGTTCTGGGGCTCACTAGATTAGACAATTAAAAGAAAAGCTGGGAAAAGAGGGAGAGGGAAAGAGAAAGAAATGGGTCCAAAACATTAGTCCAGATTTAGGGTTATTCTTGGGCACTGGAGACCTAGGTATCCATATTTTTTCTGAGTTAGTGAACTAGGAAGAATGAAGAAAACAAAGTAAGATCCTTATGTAAAAAAAATCAGCTGTAGGATTAAAAAAAAGTAGCATATCATGTGTAAATATTTTGTGTATATGTGCACAACTTCATTTAATTCCACAAAAGATCAGAATTGCAAAAGATATAAACTGGGAGGTTTGAAGTTCAAATGGAGAGACTTAATGGAAACAGGATAAAAACACCAACAAAAGGTCCTATCGCCATTAAAAACAAAAATAAGAAAAACTTCTAGTCCTTTAAAATACAGACTACTCATCAACTCAATTCCATTTCTAAGTATTCAGAGTGCTGGTTCCTTAGGAAATCTGCAAAAAAGAAAACAGTTGGGAGCGCTGTCCTCAAACACAGACTCATCCACAAAACTCCCACAAAACAGGTGAACAACGAAGTGACCCAGGCAAGCACTCAGTTGGAGACGCAGTTGGTCAATACTAGAAAAGTGCAGGGAACATGAGAAAGCAATGGTCTAGAGTAGTTACAACGTGAATGAAGGGCAGGCCTGTAAATAATAATAATAAAAAAATAATAATAATAATAATAATAATAATAATAATAATCAGCCAGACGTGGTGACTCACGCCTGTAATCCCAGCCCATTAGGAAGCCAAGGCTGGAGGAATGCTTGAGGCCAAGAGTTCTAGACCAGCCTGGGCAACAAAGCAAGACCCCATCTCTACAAAAATAAAAATGAAAGTCAGCTGGGCATGGCGGTGCACGCCTACAGTCCTAGCTACTGGGGAGGCTGAAGTGGGAGGATCACTTAAAGCAAAATTTTCAGACCAGCCTTGGCAACACGACAAGACCCTATTTCTACACAAATAAAAATAAGAAACAGCTGGGCATGGTGACATATGCCTGTAATCTTAGTACTGGGGAGTCTGAGGTGGGAGGACTGCTTGAGCCCAGGGGTTCCAGGCTTTAGTGAGCTATCAATTGTACCACTGTACTCCAGCCTGGGCAACAGAGAGAGACCCTATCTCTTAAAAACAAACAAACACCAAAAACAAATTGTAGTAACAACCACCACGAACACTAGAGCAGCCTCTGCAACAGATGCTATGTTAGCATATCATCTCCTGTAATCCTCATAATGATATCAAAAAATAGATGCTATTCTTGGAGAGGGAAAAAAAAATGAGGTGTTGGATAAGCAGAATCACTGGACTAAAGCCAAACTCTTAATAGGTGGTGAAAACAGGGTTTGACGCTCAATCTCTCACTGAGGCCAACACCTATGTGTTTTTTTTAATAATCACTTTTCCATTCTCCATTACTCCACATGTGCCAAGGAGGAGGACGAGGGCAAGAGGGTTACAGGTGAGTGTGGCGGTGGGGAAGAGGGGACAGTGGTGATCATGGGAGCCCAGACAGAGGTACAGATGTGTTGAATGGGGTGGATGACAGGGCAGGAAAAAGACCAACCTGGCTGGAGATAGAAGTGCTTTGGTTTTATGTCCTTTATGGGGCATAAGGTATTTTTTACATACACAGCAGACCTTGAAATATTTTTTCCTTTAAATTGTTTAAATTGTTGCTTTGCAGTTGTAATTAGAAGTGCTAACACTTTTGTTGAAGTTCAAAAATTCAAACACTGGGCAAAATGCCACCGCTCTGTGCACCTTCTCCTTGCCTCCATCTGCTGAGTTCTCTAGGGCCAGGTTGGCCAGGAAAATACCGGCATTTGACTCCCACCAGATAAACAATGTCAGCTGTGGACGGTATATACCCCATAACCATACTGAAGACCACAGTGGGGGTAGCCCTGGTGACTCTAAGAGTACTCAATTGCTCTATCGGTACAACAGGACCCCCGTTTTTCTCTATTACTAAATGACACCACTGACTTAAGGTTTTGTTCCTGAAATACTCACAGTTTTTCCAGAAGAACCTTGTATTGTTCGTCTCCTCTGCCCCCTTCTACCTCCTGGTCCAGCTTTGTGATCAGCTCGTTCTCAAACTGAAAGTAGACATAGAATTTCACAGGAAAATGTTGCATCCTTAGAAGAAGACACGGCCAACCTTTCTAGACTTGGCCAACCCATTCATTGAGTTGTGAACTGTTTTCAGCACAGACAGGGAGGATCACAGAGGGACACTCATAAACTGTGCACCAAGGCCCTACTAAAATGTTCTAACACAGTCTCATGTCACTTTGTCCTTTGCATTACATTTGATTAAAAAAAATTATCCAAAACATTGCTTTCTGTTACAACTATGCATATAAAAACAGAATAATAATTTTTGCTTTTCTATTTTTACTTTAGTTTCATACCCAAGTCTCTGCAGTGAGATTGCTTTTGCAGAGGTTCATAGCTGCAAAATCATCCTTTCAGTATTAATATACTTTGTAGATAAGAAAACAGAGGCATAGAGAAGACATATCAGGAAAATGACGTTCTCAAAGCTATAGAGTAATGGATTAGAACTTAATCCATTACATTGCTTTCAGCTGTACTATAATAGATAGGTTTTAAAATTCAATTCGCTACATTATTCTCTGGGTTATACTGAAACAGCCAGGATTACAATGCATGAAGTTAACTTTCTTTAATTATCTATAGACAGGGTGTTGCCTTAGGAAAGACATGTAGCAACAGTATCTCTTCCAGGCTCTGGGCTGCAATGTCTGACTCCATCTCTAATTGCCTTATAAAATGAAATGTAAAGTGAACTTTCAGATCAACGTGGACTTGCATTGTTTAGGTTACTGCTTCTCTACATAGAAAGAAATGACTTATGAGTTGACTATATGTCCATTTACTAATACTACACGGTCTACCACTTCTTACCATATGGAAATTGCCATTTCCACTGAAATTGAACTCACACTGCATCATATCAAAGAAAATGGGGATTGTGGCTTTCCGGAGCTCTACTTCGGGGGTCAGAGTGACCTCCAGAATGGGACCCACCATGGATGGGATGAATTTGATTTTATGGGGACCTGAAAGGAAAGTGAATGAAGATATTAAAAAATTATTTCACTGAAAGTAAAGTGTTACAATCTTCCTCCACAAGGCCCATAAGAAAAGAAAAGGTTTATGTGGGTAAATCAACTCAATTCAGAAGTGAGTGACTCAATATTATATTCTGATAACATGCGGATGCCAGAGTAAAAGTTCATTGTCAATGAAACCCACAAATCAACTTTCACTTCCAGACACACAGACAAATACATCTCAGGGTTATGTGGATTAAAATAAAAAAAGAATTCATCATGGGATGCTTGTCACTCAGAAGTTGTGATCACGCCTGTTCAAGGCTAGACACTCACCCAGGTTATACCACATGTCCCGGATTCTAAAGCCGATTTCCTTTCTCATGTCCCCATATCTAGGAAGAAGATCATAAACCAGAAGGAGGATTTGCAGTGGAAATGAATTGCATAAACACAATAAGAAGGAAAGTAAAAACAGTCTGTGCCCCTCTAGGTCACTCTTAAGGCCCAGCCTTAAGAGATGAGGTTCGCACCTAAACGAGCCCCCAAAAGGAATGAGGCGCACAGAGGCCAGGGGACCGTGACAGCATGAAAAACCAAATGGAAACACTGAAAAATAACTGAGAAGATGAGATTAACAAACTCACTTCAGGGAGAAGAATGAGGCACAGACAAAGCCAAACAAAACACGGCAAACACTGATGAAAAGGAAGGTGAATGAAGTATGATTATACAGTACTGTGACTGATGTCTAACAGGCAGACTAAATACTTATATACTTTATAGACTGATATTTGGGTAATATAACATCCATTCCAGTATGTTCTTCAAGTATTCACATTGGAAGGCTCTACACCATGCACTCTCAATGGGAGTGATATTGCCCACAAAGGGATAAAAATTGGTCCTTGGGAGCAAAAAATACTTTGCTGTTTTTATATATATATGTAGGCAGTTTTTGAGGGAGGAACCAGAAGTAGAAGGACACTAAATAGTTTTCCTAGATATCACAGATATCCCAACAAGGGGAACAGAACTAAAATTTGGAAGTCTTCAAATAATACATTCCTCAAGTTATTTTTTAACAACACGGTCTTTGGATTTCTAGTCTCTCAATGAAATGCAATGCTTCCCTACATCTCTTATCACTTCTGCACATAATTCCATTTTGAATTCCAGGCCAGGAACCTGGAGGGCATTTTAATGCAATGTTTGAGTCCTGGCTTTCTCTGCTGAAACGGCAGGGAAGGAGTGTGCTTTGTGAAGCACTATGAGTGACTCTTCGCAGTGGTTCATGGTACTCATAGTACTTCACAAAGTACTATGCCTGCAATTTGGGGAAGCTGCCAGCAGAGGCGCAGCTGTTCTTGGGGATGGGCATGCTGACAGCCAAGGTCCGTCTCTAGGTACAGATTTGATAAAAAGCATGGGATGACTGATGGGAAGATGGTTGGGCCTGAACCTAGGGGAGAAGAGTGCTGAACCTGGGGGAATGTAAGGCCTATTAAGTAATTAGTTGAAGACCTACCTCACTAACAACCTGGGCAGCCACTAAATAGTAATTTCTGTGATACCTAAAATACTGCTCTCAATATAAACAAACGGAAGAAGCCCCTTCCCGATCTTAACTTTAAAAGGACACTTACTTTTTAACAATTTTGTTGCGCTTGGCTTGTGAGAAGGTTTCAAGCTGAAGGAACTCATGGGTGAGAAATGCTACTGCCAAATGGAAGTAATTGTTCCAGAGCTGCTCAAAATTAATTGTGTGGGTAAAAGGAAATGAAAAATAACATTAATAAGGGTCATAATAAAACAATGTCACATGGTAAAGTCATTAACTAGGGATTAATGAAAGAACAAAATACACTCTACAAGATTTCTTTTTCTTGGGTGTTGATTCTTCAATTCTAAGTTTTGAGACTTAATGTTAAGCTTTTTAAAAAAATTTAAACTATTATATTTTTCTTTACTCCTGGGATAAAGGAAAGCTGCTGCCAAGAAGTACCTCTATTTATAGTACGTAGTTTGGCACTATGTTTCAAAAGCCCTACAAGTTTGCAAAACTTTTGAACTAGTAAACACTTTTAGGACTTTATCCTGATGAAATAACCACAAATTTTTTTTTTTTTTTTTTTTTTTTTAGCTGGAGTCTCGCTCTGTCACCCAGGCTGGAGTGCAAGTGCAGTGTGCAATCTCAGCTCACTGCAACCTCCACCTCCCAGGTTCAAGTGTTCTGTCTCAGCCTCCTGAGTATCTGGGATTACAGGTGTGCACCACCAAGCCTGGCTAATTTTTGTATGGTTAGTAGAGATGAGATTTTGCCACGTTGGCCAGGCTGGTCTTGAACTCCTGACCTCGGGTGATCTGCCCACCTTGGCCTCCCAAAATGCTGGGACTATGGGCATGAGCCATTGCGCCTGGCCAACCATGAATATTTTTAAAAATTTAAAGCAAGGAAGTCCATCACAGTGTTATTTAATATAACAGAAAATGGAAACAATCTAAATGTTCATAAGAAGAATTTGGTTAAATATACCATAGACCAGGCATAGAAAAGACAGTATTCAGTCATTAAAAATAAGAAAATATTCGACATTATTGAAAAAAAATCATAGATCATTGAAAAAGGAAAATAGATTAACAGGGTACCAAAGAACTGCACAGCTCAATTCCATTTTGGCAAATATACATATACATACATACAATATATATTCATCTATATGCATATGCATCTCTGTGTGTGTGTGTGTGTGTGTATACTTTCCTCTACTTATGAGTTTCAACTTTTAAAGTTCTGAGGCAGGAAAACAGGGTCTGGAGGCAGGGCACTGAAGCCCAGTTCACACTGATTTCCTAGAACTGAATCAAAAGGAAAACTCCACCTCTCCACACCCAAGTAACAAAAGGATCAGAGGCTACCCCTTTGCACTGTGTGGCAGATGAAAAATTCAAAGTACCTCTGATTGGTCCCCTCCTGCAACTGGTGGGAGGGTCAAACTGGTCACAGGCTACTCTTTCATTTGCATAGGGTGTAACCAAGTAACCAATGGGAAACTTCTAGAGGGTATTTAAACGCCAGAAAATTCTGTAACCAGTGCTCTTGAGCCGCTTGCTTGAGCCCACTCCCCCTCTGTGGAGTGTACTTTCATTTCAATAAATCTGGCTTTTATTGCTTCATTCTTTCATTGCTTTGTTTGTGCATTTTGTTCAAAATGCCAAGAATCTGGACAATTTGTAGTCAAGGACCTCCACTGATAACAGTTCCACAGATACACACAAAGACAAAGAACACAGAAAGCACATCACCCAAAAATGCAGAGTGCCCTGGAAGGTGAGCTCCAGGAGAGTAAGGAACTTATCTGCCTTCACCAGGGAAATATCCCTGTGCCCTGTACATATAAGTACTCTAACATTTGCTAAAATGGATGAATGGACACATGAATGAATGAATGAATGAATGAGGGAAGGAAGATAGAGTTAGTGATCATCCGTTTTACAATTCCTTTGGACTTTCAACAAACTGTGCATAAGAACTATTCTTTAGAACCAAACTCATTTGTAGGTAGGAGAGTTACCTGTGTGCTTATTTGTAGCCATGTGTGTCTACGTGCATTTGTGTAAATACACAAAGGGTCAACTCCAAATGTTTACAGTGACAAGGAGGACTATTTGTAGTTTTGATCTTTTACTATTACTCTTTAAGACTTTTTTTTTATTTTTATTTTTTTAACAGATGTTACCTTTATAGAAAAAAGAAACAACACCTATTTTATTGTGTTTGGAGGACAGTGTGACAGGCATATGTGCTTTAGGAAATGAAAAAACGCAGGAAAACCTTTTTCATGTGAAAATGGTGAAATCTGAGGGGACACTTTCCAAATTCATATAGTTCTCTTGCCATGGCCAAGAATTCCAGAAGCATATAGGTGAGTCACATGCCTACCTGAAGTTCAAAGCTTGCCTGATCCATGAAGAATCTTGTGAGAACTTCAGCAAACTGATTTATAGCACGGAGAAAAACCCTGAGGAAGGAAAATACCAGGTAAAGGCAACTGTATGTCCTTTGAAACTTTTCCCCAACTATGTTAAAAACTTAACCAAACCAAACCTGAACTTGGCATCTTAAGACCTCACAATCTAACAGTGTCCTTGTAGACCAACAGCACAATGCCATCCACGGATGGGGCACAGGAGCTCAGTTTACAGAACTAACAAGAAGAGTCACTCAGGGCCACATCCCAATTTAGGTAACTGAAGGTAGATCTGAGACTGCAAACCAGGACTCTTAAGCCTCAGAGCAGGGTAATATAGATTCTATTATGATGTTTCTGTTTAAGCTTAGGGTTTCTGGAGAAATTTTTAAAAATCCAATCTGTACATAGCAGGGAAGGCTTCTGCTAATCAGGTATTAGAGTAGAATTACTCCGAATTGGATATCCTGTAGAGTTAACAATAATGCTTACAATAATGGTTTGCTTTATTTATCTCATTAAATTCTAACACTTTTAACATAATGTATATTCAGTTCATTTCACTTTTGTTCAACAAGTATCTATTGTGGGCCAGCAACTGCAAGGCACAGGCTCAGGTCTGTGTTGAAAGACACAGTTTCTGATCTTAAGAAATTTACAGCTTGGTCGGGGAAATTAACAACATGTACATCTATTATCCAACATAGAATCTAAAAACAATTCTATGAGGTTTGAATGGAGTATGGAAAATCAAGGAAGAAGAGAGGATATCCAGCTCAGAAAGGCTTCATCTGGAGGTGACTCTTGAGAAGAACCTTATAGAATGGCCGGAACGCTGACAGCTGGAGGTTATGGGGAAGGCACTGCTGGTGGAAGACTGGTGTCAGGCAGAGCAGACCATGTGTGCAGGGACTGGGCAGAGGCCAGTTTGGTCGGAGTACGGGTAGCATACACAGGGATGTAGCAGAAGCGACTAGTTAGTTTGGCACTGTGTATCACAAGTCCTGTAATTTCGCCAAACTTTTGAACTAGTAAATTATTTTAAGAGTGTATCCTGATAAAATAACCACGGATATCTTAAATATGTAAAGCAAGGAAGGCCATCACAGTGCTATTTCACATAATAGAAAATGGAAAGAATCTAAATGTTCATAAGAAGAATCTGGTTAAATACATCATGGACAGATCATAGAACAGACAGTATCAGGTGAACCCTGAATGTCAGGATGACACAGGCCATGTGGAGCCACGGAAAGGTGTAGTGGAGAGTTGAGGATGACAATTACCGTGAGAGCACTGAAGAGACGATGCTAGAGAAGGGAGTAGAGAGCCCGAGGTGGAGCAAAGGCAATTACCCTGGGAAAATCAAGATCATGAGCACATAAATTAGGACCTCTGGAGCAGGAAGATTCTCACTTTACAGATGATGGATTTGAGGCAAAGGGATTTAAAGACACTTCCCAAAGTTCACACAGCAGCCTCAGGTATTCAGACAAATGCCTCAGGGCCAGCCACTGGCTGTCTCACCTGTTCTGAGTCATATTCATCACCATCCAATCTTTGGCATAGACATTTTTTCCAATCAGGTCTTTGAACATGATAAAAGTTTCCATGAGGAAGTCCTGCGGAGAACAGAGGAGTGGTTGGGGGAAAACTGGGTTACATTCATAGTCTTTATTCTGGCGTGTACACAAGCAGAACCACAACCTCAGAACAGGATGTTCCTAGTGCCACAGTAACAGCCCATCTTTCAATGGTTTTAGGAATAACAAAGCATTCTTGCAGCTAGCTATGATGCGATTTGATTTTTATATTGTAGGACCCTATAAGGAAGATGAGGACAAAAAGAATCATCCACATTTTACAAATGGTACAACTGAGACTGAGGAAAACTAAAGGACTTGCTTAACCGCATTGAAAGTAGGAAGGAGGGTCGGGTGTGGTGGCTTCCACCTGTAATCTCAGCACTTTGGGAGGCTGAGGTGGGCAGATCATAAGGTCAGGAGTTTGAGACCAGCCTGGCCAACTTGGTGAAATCCCATCTCTATTAAAAATACAAAAATTTGCCGGGCTAGGTGGCGTATGCCTGTAGTGCCAGCTACTTGGAAGGCTGAGGCAGGAGTACTGCTTGAACCAGGGAGGCAGAGGTTGCAGTGAGCTGAGATTGTGCCATTGCACTCCAGCCTGCATAGCAGAGTGAGACTTCGTCTCAAAAAAAAAAAAAAAAAAAAACCAAAAGAAAATGGGAAGGAGAAGAGTTGGATGAGAACTTGGGGCTATGGACCCCAAGTTTGTAATCCTTCTCTCTCTTGTACTCTGCTACCACAGGTTGTCAGAATGTGTCTCATGCACTGAAACATAATCCACCAACAATTGTGGGGAAATGGATACTTTTAACAGAGTTCAGTTCAATTCTCCTTTATTATGGTCAGAACAGGACACAGTGATACACACGAGAAGCACAATCACGATTCTTCCTGCGCCAGGGACGTTATCATGTGCAGCCTGGAAGAAGGGTCCTAAACGGTCCTTCAAAAGGGATCATAACAGTGGCTGGTGATGACTAATAACTCATCACTTAAGCATACATAGCTCTTCTGCTCCAAAGGGGGCTGTGAGCAAAACCTAATTCAAAAACAGAACAATCAGAGTTGAAATCAAAGCTAAAATGTTTTGAAGGCATTTTTATTAGTTAGCTAAATTTAGACCTTTTCCACTGCGATTCCTGAAAGTCCTGTCCAGTTTCTCTGGCACTAACCTACACAGTCCCGCCTGGACACTTGCCTGTTGTGCAGTAGTAAGAACACAGTATGTGAGAGGCAGGAGGAGGTCCAGGTCCATTGCTAACCATATTTTTCTGAGACGCTGGTCAAGCTGGGTAACTTCCTATACTTTGGATGCTCAACGGCATGGGGAGTGACTCTCTCTGGCCAGCAAGTGTGTGTGTGCAACTGTGGATTTTCCCCTGGTTTTATGGTGAGTTAGACATATCCACCCTCAATTCTGAAATCCTAGACGTAGTTAATGAATTCAAATTCGTTTCCTCATATATTTATTTACTTATTTATTTATTTGGAGATGGAGTCTTGCTTTGTCGCCTGGGCTGGAGTGCAGTGGCACAATCTCGACTCACTGCAACCTCCACCTCATGGTTTCAAGAGATTCTGCTGCCTCAGTTACCCCAGTAGCTGAGATTACAGGTGTCTGCCACCACCCTTGGCTAATTTTTTAAATTTTATTTTTAGTAGAGATAGGGTTTCACCACGTGGGCCAGGCTGGTCTCGAACTCCTGACTTCCAGCCAGTGATCCACCTGCCTCGGCCTCCCAAAGTGCTGAGACTACAGGTATGAGTCACCACATCTGGCCTCATAATATATTTTAAGCGCTTCCACCAATTTATTAGCCATTCTGTTAACTTTTCTTTTAAATCCGTAAGAATTCATGGTTTGTGAAGCAAGGATTCAATTTAGATACTTGTTCTTTGCTTCAGACACAGACTTTCCATTTAACTCCTGGAAATCTAAATTAATGAGACAGCATGATAAAGGAAACTCACAGGGAATCCCAAAGCCTGGTTTTATCCACCACTTCCCAAGGGCCTTCATGCGGTTCACTCAGAAGGCAGCGTGAGGGACTAAAAGGCCACTGGAAGGCAAAGGCCTAGCTGTGCACCATAACTTGGCCCCTGGGGACTACATTCAGGCAAGTTCCCTCATTTCCTCAGGCCTTAGTTCCCCCGTGGGGATAATGATCCTCTTCTAATTACATAATATAGCTGGAGGAGCTCACCATCATGCTGGTAAACAGGAGGTACGCCCCTTTTTTTCTTACTTAACAAAGGAGCCAAATTGTCAGGGTTTGAATTTAAAACTTCCCTATTTTGCCTGCTTTCTGAAGGAAATTTGCAACAAAAATCCCTAAAATTTGTATTGTTAACTTTACTTTATATAGCAATAATAATACGATGACTGTCACAAACAGCTAGTCCTCATAGGCATTAGCTACATGCCAACCTGCACGAAGCTGGGCATTTCCCACACACGGAGCCAAGCAACACTTAATTAACCCTCAAGGTGGGTACTATCTTGCAGATGAGAAAACTGAAGCTCAGTGAGGTTCAACAGCTTGCCCCAAATTGCATACAAGGAAGTGGAATGGTCAGAATTCAAACTCAGAGCTGGGTGTTCTAAAGCAGGTGCTACACCACCTGCCTGTAGAGAACACATGTCTACCGTTGGCCTTCCCCCTCCCCTCCTCTCCTCTCATCCTCGTCCTCTTGTGCCTGGTCTCCATAGGCACGTCTACGTATTGCTACGGTTCCTATGCCATGCTGCCTGCCACAATGTGGCCCAAGCAAAGGCTCATGGAGACCTTCAGCTCAAGCCACGTGGTCTAACATGGATTTGAGAGTCCACCATTGGGCCAATGAATACTAACAAACAGCACTTTCCCTCCGATTCCTTGTATGTTTGTCCATCATGTGGGCATGGCAGAAGGGTGGGTAATGGGCAAGGAGGGAGCTGCGAATCCATGGGGGCACTGGCCTCCTAGTCAGCATGCCAGAGGCAGAAAGTGGAAAATCTAGAACAAAGAGACTGGAATATGCACAGATGATGGGAAGGTATCCAAAGACTAGTGTCAACATGACACCAGTGTGCTAATCCAGCGGCACATCCTGTCCACTGCTCTGCAAAGTCTAACAGCGCCTTCATGGACATCTGAAGGGCCACTAACAATCCCCTGAAGGGAAGGTACAGAGAAGCCACAGCCAGAGGCCTAACTCAGCCTCTTAGGTGAGGGCTTCATAGCAACTATGAGAACAATTTTCCTGCTTAAAACAATAGAGAACAAAATATTTTCATCTGAAGATAACTTACAAATGCTGTAAAGCAGGAGTCCCAACCTTTTTGGCACCAGGTTTCAGGAAAGACAATTTTCCCATGAATGGGGGCAGGAATGGTTTTGGGATGAAACTGTTCCACCTCAGATCATCAGGCACTGGTGAGATTCACATAAGGAGCAGGCAACCTAGATTCCTCGCATGTGCAGTTCACAACAGGATTCAGCCCCTATGAGAATCTAATGCCTCTGCTGATCTGACAGGAGGTGGATATCAGAAGTTAATGCTCGCTGGCCCACTGCTCACGTCCTGCTGTGAGGCCAGGTTCCTAAAAGGCCATGGACAGGTTGTAAAGGGCAGGGATTACCTCTTTTTGTTGCCCTCTCCAAAATGATGGTATCAACCACATCTTAGGAGACTTTGCACACCCCTCCCTTCTAAAATCCTTGCCATGACATGAGTAGTTACTGTACCATGTATGAAATCCTGTTTTCAGAGCAAAAAACATCTCCCAAATGTTGCTAAATAAGGGCTGTCTCTAAATCCAAGAAAGATTAAGGTGTGTGATAACCTCTTGGTATATGTGTTGTACTCTTTTTCAAATCCTATCAAAGAGAGAAAGTAGGAATTAGCTCTCTCCTTTCTGTAACCACTGTGGACAGCCACACAGCACTGGAGGTGGGTGGGAAGAGAAGCCTGGACTCCTGATGCACAGCTTCAGCCATTTTTTTAAACCAAATATAGGAAGTCTTCAGGTTACCAGGACCAGTAAAGGCAACTTACAATGATGTCTTGTCTGGTTTTGAAAGTGCTGATGTAGTGGCTATAGTGGCTGTCGTCCATTTGCTGCAGGATGGCAATCATGCAAGCCACAAAACTCCCCTGGAAGGAAAAGGAAAGCACAAATCCAAGACTCCTTAGACCACCAACTGACAAAAACACGATGTGAGCCGCATGAACTTGGCTTTTTCCACGCAACGAGCCATGCAGGTACCCCACCACACTGGAAACACGCTGCAATCTATAGGTCCAAAGGCCACGTGCTTTGCAGTTTCTGCTTCAAACTACCTCCTTCCAGGTATGAGTGAAGGACTCCCATTAACAGCTATGAAGTGGGGAATCCTATAGACAGGACACCTCAATGAGATTACCAGTGAAGATGTAGTAACTTGTGGGGCTTTGGGTTTCTGGCTGAGACAGAGCTGTAGCATAGAATTCGATGGAGAAATGTCCGAAATACTTAGATTAGTTAAACAAATCTTAACAGGGAGGAAGGCTAGCAGGAAAAGAGGTGGCAACACTGAGCATGGAGGAGAGGAGGGCAAGGGATGATGATGAAAACTCCCTGCTAGAATACCTGTGATATGGTTTGGCTGTGTCGCCACCCAAATCTCATCTTGAATTGTAGTTCCCATTATCCCCATGTGTTGTGGGAGGTAACTTAATGGTGGGAACGGTTACACTCATGCTAGTCTCGTGATAGTGAGTTCTCACGAGATCTGATGGTTTTACAAGGGAGTTTTCCCCCTTTTGCTTAGCATTTCTGGCTGCTGCCATGTGAAGAAGGATATGTTTGCTTCCTCTTCTGCCACGATTGTAAGTTTCCTGAGGTCTCCCCAGCCATGGTGAACTGTGAGTCAATTAAACCTCTTTCCTTGATAAACTACTCAGATTTATCAACTACCCAGTCTCAGGTATGTTTCTATTAGCAGCAAGAGAACGGACTAATACCACCTGATATCACTTCTCCAACTCCAGAGCCCATCGGCCAGTTGTTCCAATATACTACCCACATGAATTGTGACCCTGACTTGAAAATAAAAAATTAGTAACTAGATGATTAATTAACATTGCTTCCGTTTGTGAGTTCGGGAATTACATATTCAAGGTGCTATCCCCTGGACCAAAAAAATGTGAATTATAGACTTAGTTTTATAGAAAGGGAGTAAATATCCAGGGGTGCTAACCTCCTGTATTCATGCAGTTATGAAAATAACACAAAGGAATTTAGCACAGGAGAGATGAACATACAGCTGTTTCTAAAACAGAGAGAAAGTTTCCCCAAGCAGAACAACGAAAGACTGTCTGTGTCTATCTCTTACTGAATGCATTCCTTAGACTGTTTCTTTTGTTTTAAGAAGTTTATATTTTAGGCCTGGTGGCATGGTTCACACCTGTAATCCCAGCACTTTGGGAGGCCAAGGCAAGCGGATCACTTGAGTTCAGGAGTTTGAGACCAAATTGGCCAACATGGTGAAACCCCATCTCTACTAAAAATACAAAAATCAGCCGGGCATGGCAGCAGGCACCCATAATCCCAGCTACTTGGGAGGCAGAAGCAGGAAAATTGCTTGAACTTGGGAGGCAGAGATGCAGTGAGCCGAGATTGCACTACTGCACTCCAGCCTGGGTGACAACCAGAGCCTGTCTCAAAAAAACAAGGTTTATTTTTTCAATTACAAAGCAGTGTAAATTTATTGTACTAAGGCCTTTGACATATATATTGCCAAATTATCATATAGCTTGTTTTCCCAACGGTGTCTACACAATTTGTTTCTCCAAGATCTTGCCTATTCTGGGTATTAGAGGTTTACTTAATCTCACTTCGCATTTTCATTTCCTTTTCTCTAAATTAAACAGTCTGTCCATGAACTTTTTGGCCATTTAGCTTTCTCATGTTGCTGTTTGCACCCATTCTTTACTCATTTTTCTATTAAAACAAGATCTTTGCTTAGTGGCTTATAATAGCTTTTGTATATTAAGTTTATTAACCACCTGTCACCTATGTTACAAAAATTTTTAAAGTTTGGGGCTAGACTTTAAATTTGCATATATATACACACACACACACACACACACATATATCTTCATATATAGGGATTTTAAATTTTATTTAAAATAAATAGGAAAATAGATTTTTTCTTGTATTTTAACTATAAAAATCCATGAATCCTGTTCCTCCTCAAATCAGTTATCTATTATTTTATTCTAGCGCTTTATAATGTAATTTTTAAAAATTGAATACTTCATTCTATCTGACATTTATTTTGTGGGTATAGCATGAAGTTGAACAAATTTTTTCCAAATTGTTAAGTAATTTTCTTTTTCTTTGTTTGAGACGGGGTCTCATTCTGTCACCCAGGCTACAGTGCAGTGGCGATCATGGCTGACTGTAGCCTCGACTTCCCCGGGGCTCAAGCAATCCTCACATCTCAGCCTCCTGAGTAGTTGGGATTACAGGCGCATGTCACCATGGCTGGCTAATTTTTGTGTATTTTTTTTTTTTGAAACAGGGTCTTGCAATGTTTCTCAGGCTGGTCTCCAAGTCCTGGGCTCAAGCGATCTGCTAGGTTCAGCCTCCTGAAGTGCTGGGATCACAGGCATGAGCCACTGCTCCCAGCCCCAAATTGTTAACTAATGTTCTAAACAAGGTTTACTAAAAACCTTCATTTTCTCTTTTGAAAGGTAACGAAATATTCATACAATCCAAAATCTCCTTTTCACTTATCATGGTTCTGTTCTGCTGATATGTGTCCTCTAAGTCTGACGGGCAAGCTCTCCATTATTACATTTATTATTATTATTATTTTTTTTACGAGACGGAGTCTTGCTCTGTCACCAGGCTGGAGCGCAGTGGTGCGATCTCAGCTCACTACAATCTCCGCCTCCCGGGTTCAAGTGATTCCCCCTGCCTCAGCCTCCCAAGTAGTTGGGACTACAGACGTGCATCACCACAACTGGCTAATTTTTTTTTTTCTTTTTATTTTAGTAGAGACGGGGTTTCACCATATTGGCCAGGGTGGTCTTGATCTCCTGACCTCGTGATCTGCCCACCTCAGTCTCCCAAAGTGCTGAGATTACAGGCATGAGCCACCATGCCAGGCCTCGTAATTATTTCTATTTGGCTATTTATTTGTAACTAGTACTTATTCTTACTCTGATATTTTTGTGACTAAATTAAATAGAATTTCTCATTTATGATCTCTAAATAGCTTCTGTTGTTCAAGAACAGGCATTAAATATCATTTATTTTAAAACAGGTTAGAGGCTGGGTGCAGTGGCTCATACCTGTAATCCCAGCACTTTAGGATGCTAAGGCGAGTGGATCATTTGAGGTCAGGAGTTCAAGACTAGCCCGGCCAACATGGCAAAACCTCGTCTCTACTAAAAATACAAAAATCAGCTGGGTGTCAGGGCACATACTTGTAACCCCAGCTACTTGGGAGGCTGAGGTAGGACAATCACTTGAACCTGGGAGGTGGAGGCTGCAGTGAGCGACCTCTACAAAAAAATTAAAAGTTAGCCAGGCATGGCGGCATGTGCCTGTAGTCCCAGCTGCTTAGGAGGATGGGACAGGAGGCTTGCTTAGACTCAGGAGATTGAGGCTGCAGTGAGCTGTGAAGAACCTGTCTCTATTTAGAAAAACAAAAGGTATTTAATTTCAACAAAAGGTATTCAATTCCTAATCATCTTATTTAAAGCTGTGACTCCCCCACCCTCACCTCCCTTAACCTGCTAATTTTTTTTCCTCTATAGCACCTGTTGTCTCCTAACACTACGTAGTTTATTTTGCTGTAACTGCTGTCATTATTGCTGGAATGTCAGCTCCTCAAAGGCACTGATTTTTCTGTTGTGTTCATGGATATATCTTCAGTGTCCAGAGCAGTGCCTGTTTTACAACAGTTTTTACATACCTATTTGTAAAATAAATGAATTTTTTTAATCTGACAGGAATTTGGAATAATTCTTGTCCTATGTCCTCTAATTAAAATCTAACCGTAGCTTTTAATATAGCAAGTAAAAGATGCTTCACTTTAATGACGACACCACTGAGTCTTTCCACAGCTACCCCTGGTCTCTATCATAGTTGTTACCTGGCATCTATTTAGATAGAGTACACAGAAAACAAGAGGCCAGAGCAACACTGGCTTTTCCACAAGCATGCTGACCAAAATGTTTGGTTTTGTTCCTTGAATCAAAGGGGCTGGGTGGTTGATACTGGATCATTTTCTTTCTTTCTTTTCAAGGCAGGATATTGCTCTGTTGTCCAGGCTGGAGTGCAGTGACACAATCACAGCTCACTGCAGCCTCAACGTCCCACGTTCAAGTGATCCTTCCACCTTAGCCTCCTGAGATCAGGGTGCCAGCATGGTACCTGCTCCACAGGCACAGGCACACGCCACCACCACACCCAGCTAATTTTTTAAATTTTTTGTAGAGATGGGGTCTCACTATATTGCCTAGGCTGGGTTATTTTCTCTCAATAGAAAATCCATGTCAGAATCAAGATCTGCTCAAGGTTATAACCAATAACCCATGATGTGAGAGGCCCATGTGAAGAACAGCCTCAAGCCACTTGCCCCGAAGGCTTCCCGATAGGCCGTGGGGACAGAGAAGCAGCAGCAGCCGTGGGATCCACCAAAGAGATACTCACGATGTGGGGAGACTGCCGGCTCATCCCAATCACTGTCCGGTTGATCCTTCTCAGCAGCCGTTCCATTATAAGCTGAATGTGCATTGCAGTAGCGCCCTGTGGGAACACAGGATTTGATTCCATTCCTTCTGACTCAGTTTCACTTTTCTTAAGGGAACTTCAGATAGATGAGTTTTGTCTGTAAATCTCTTTCTGGCTCTTCTCTACAAAGCAATCTCTTGTCCAAAAGTGGGAAATGGTCTCAGAATAGTACAAAACTTTATGAAGAAAATAATTGAAAATGATCAGTCGTAACATTTAAAAGATGAATGTGGGTGTGCAGGGACGAGTGCCTTCCTACTCACTCAGATCGCTCAGGTTCACTGAGAGCTCACTGTGGCCACTGACTCAACAAATAGTTTTGGGGGACCCCCATTAGCAGGATGTATTCTGTTCTGAGGTTGAGCAGATTAGAATTGCCCAGGTCAATTAGGCACATGTGTGGGACATTAAAGGCAAAAATACAAAGCTCTTACCACCTTCTGTGTTGTAGGGGGCAAAAAAACAAGAAATTCAAGTCAAGGGAATTGTGATGGAGTAAATGTTTGTGTCTCCTCCAAATTCATATGTGAAGCCCTAGCCCCCATCGTGATGGTATCAGGAGATGGGACTCTTGAGTTGTAATGAAGGTTAGATGAGGTCATGAGGGTGGGGACCTGGACTGATGGGATGAACATGCTTTTAGTAAATGAGATATCACAGATATCCATCTCTCTCTCCACCATGTAAGCACACAGCAAGAAGGCAGCTGTCTGCAAGCCGGGAAGAAAGACCTCACCAAAACTTAACCATGCTGGCACCCTGATCTCAGACACTCAGTGTCCAGAACTGTGAGAAAATAAATGTCTGTTGTTTAAGCCACGCGGTCTGTGGTATTTTGTTATGGAAGGCTGACTGAGCAGACTAATGCAAGGATGATTTTGTATTCTGACTCTGTCATGTGTGACTGTGAGCAATTATTCAACTTCGCTGAGCTTGCAGTTTTCATAGCTGCAAAAGGGAGACAGTAACAGTTTTCTTATAGGAATTAGTAGGGCTATTGTAGTCATCAAGTGTGCTGAATAAATGTGTATTCCTTCTTCCACCTTCTTTCCTTTTTTTTTAGCTAGATATTACACTCATTTGGCTCCGACTTACCCATATGCAACTTGACTTTTCATAGCCTCTATCTGTCCTTGCTTTATGATATTTTGAAATTGCTGCTTAATGCTTCAAATAACTAAATCATTGTTATATATATATATATATATATTGCTTCTTAACATTTTTATTAATTTTTACAACTTTAACTGGCAAAAACAGTACTTATCCAGCATGTACAACATGAAGATTTGATACACGTAATCATGTAATGGTTTCCATGGTCAAATGAACACATCCATTGCCACCTGTGCCATACATTAGATTCTCAGAACTTGCTCATCCTACAACTGACACTTTCTACCCTTTGACCAACATCTCCCCCTCCTGCCCCCTAATGCCCTGAAGCCCCTGGTAAAGAATGTTCTACTTTCTGCTTCTAGAAGTCTAACTTTGTTAGATTCCACATAGAAGCCAGATCAGGATGGCTACAGGAATTTTTTTCATTTCAATAGTTTTTGGGGTACAAGTGGTTTCTGGTTACATGGATGAGTTCTTTATTGGTGATTCTGAGATTTTCGTGCACCCATCACCCAAGCAGTGTACACTGTACCCAATGTGTAGTCTTTTATCCCTCACTCACCTCCTAGCTTTTCCCCAGAAAGTTCAGCAAGTCCATTGTATCACTCTTATTTTTTTTTTTTTTTTTTTTTTTTGAGACAGAGTCTCGCTCTGTCACCCAGGCTGGAGTGCAGTGGCGTGATCTCGGCTCACTGCAAGCTCCGCCTCCTGGGTTCACGCCATTCTCCTGCCTCAGCTTCCCGAGTAGCTGGGACTACAGGCGCCCACCACCACGCCCGGCTAATTTTTTGTATTTTTAGTAGAGACGGGGTTTCACCATGTTAGTCAGGATGGTCTCGATCTCCTGACCTTGTGATCCACCCGCCTCGGCCTCCCAAAGTGCTGGGATTACAGGCGTGAGCCACCGTGCCTGGACGTATTGTATCACTCTTAAGCCTTTGCAGTCTCATAGCTTAGCTCCCACTTGTAAGTGAGAACATGTAATATTTGATTTTCCATTCTTGAGTTACTTCACTTAGAATAATGGCCTCCATCTCCACCTAAGTTATTGCAAAAGACATTATTTTGTTCCTTTTTATGAGTGAGTAGTATTCCATGATGCATATATACCACACTTTATCCACTCATTGGTCAATGGGCACTTAGGTAGGTTTCATATCTTTGCTATTGCAAATTGTGCTGCTATAAACATGCACATGCATGTGTCTTTTTCATATAATGACTTATTTTCCTTTGGGTAGATGCCCAGGAGTGGGATTGCTGGATTGAATGGTAGTTCTACTCTTAGTTCTTTAAGCAATCTCTATACTGTTTTTCACAGTTGTTGTACTAATTTACAACTGTTACAGCAGTGTAACAGTGTTCCCTTTTCACCACACCCATACCAACATCTATTGTTTTTTGATTTCTTAATTATGGTATGGCTATATATATTTTTATTACAGTATCACGTATTTCAGGTCCACCCTCCCTCTCTGCTTCCCTCTGTCCCTTCCTTCTTCTCTCCCTCCTTCACTTTTTATTAGTCATTTACTCGTTTCCAATTTCCCTGAATGAAAGTGATTCATAAAATCAGCCTCTCCAGGAGATGCTGTTTTCACTCTATTTACATAGCATTTCCTTAGTGTGGACCTAAATAGTTGTGCAGGTCACATGCTGTGCCCTGTGGGGAGGTATGAAACGAATAAGGCTCCTTTGAGCCTTTAGAGATTTCTATTGTGGAGGTGGGGGTGAGTGGCACATAATTTTTTTTTTTTTGAGACGGAGTCTCACTCTGTTGCCCAGGCTGGAGGGCAGTGGTGTGATCTTGGCTCACAGCAACCTCTGTCTCCTGGGTTCAAGTGATTCTCCTGCCTCAGCCTCCTGAATAGCTGGGGTTACAGGTGCGCACCACCAAGCCCAGCTAATTTTTGTATTTTTAGTAGAGATGGGGTTTTACCATGTTGGTCAGGCTGGTCTCGAACTCCTGATCTCGTGATCCACCTGTCTCGGCCTCCCAAAGTGCTGGGATTACAGGTGTGAGCCACTGCACCCGGCCAGGACATACATTTAAATAAGTATAACACAAGGATCCCCTAGAAGGTGGGCTCCTGGGGGTAGAGTGCTTGCTTCTCTAGTTCACTGCCACAGTCCTAGCTGATCCCAGTGCCTGGAGCATAAGAGCAGCTTCCCCAAAATTTGTGAGCCGCATTCATAACTCAGTGTACAAAGTGATAAAATCCTCAAAAGAAACTCAAGGGGAACATGAAAAGAATGAGTAGAATTTGGCAGGACCACACCAGAGACAACTTCACAGAGGCGCTTACTGCAGCTGGACTTGAAAGAATGAGGACGATTCCAAAACAGAGCTGTAGGGAGAGGAGGGAATCTTGCAATGTTTAAAAAAATAAAACAAAAGGCAGGAAGAACAAATGTCAGTAATCAGAGCTTTAAATTAAGGAGATGAGAGGACAAGGGAAGAGATATTGAGCTAATGCACGTATTTCAAAATGTAAATGGAGGAAAAAAAAGTACCACCATGATGGACAAAAATGATTGAACTTACTACTTTACCAGAGCTCCAAGATCAATAATTTTGACTGTCTCTGCTCATCACAGGGAACATAATACTGGAAAGACCAAAATAAAAAGCTAATTTAAATATCCTTGCACAGGATTGAAATACATTCAAGTCATTTCCAAAGAGTCTTTCTGGGTGGTGAGAAGGTTGGTAGAGATGTTATGTATTAAAAAGTAGGGTCAGAAGTGGAAGAGACCAAAGAGATCATCTAGAACAATTCCTACATACAACAGACTGGACTAGGAAACTGAGGCACTGAGATATTTGCCTAAGGACAAATAGCTACAGAGTGGTAATACTGGGACTAGAATCCAATGCTCCGATTCTTGTGTTTCACATTAACTGTGGATCATAAACATATGATTTCTAGAACACTGGATCCCTGGCTAAACCAATGTGTCAGACACATTGTTGCCAAATGTATAGGGCGTGGAGCTTTACTGTATTATTTTAAGGAATTACTGAGTTATAAGAGTTACTTTTTAAAAAGTATTGTGTTTATGACATGATTGGTCACATTTATGATTTTGGTGCAAAGTCCCTGGTTACGAACAAAATCTCCAACTGTTTTGGGAAAACGTATTCCATTTTATAATGTGGTTTCTATAAACATACTTAATTTAAAAAGGGGAAATGATCTATAATGAATAAATATCAAGTAAGCAGTGCAAAGAGTAAGTGGACTACAGGGGCTTAGGGAAGTGGAGGGACAGAGATTGGGGGAGTAGCTAGAGATGGCAATGGTACCCTCACATACTTCTGAGGCTGCAGCATGGATTCACAGAAGTGTAGACATCCCAGTGCAAACCATGAGCAGGAGAAAAGGTGGGCTGTGTTCAAACGGTGGTGGACCCTGACAGGTGAACTAACAGTTTGGCTATGGGAAAAGGTGTAGTATTCTTATCCTTTGGTAGAACAAAATCCCAAGATACTGGAAAGATAAAGAGTTTAGGTGAAGACAAAGAGTGGTTTTCCTGTTCTGCGGGAACACCTGTGCCACGAAACCACCACAGACGTGGTGAGTGTAATTTGCGGCAAGATACCTTTTTTTTCTCAGCCCTCAACTGTTCGAGGGAACACATTCTGCAAAGTTCTCCAGCTTCCTGTGTGGGGGCTCTGCTAGGCCTATGGGCTGTACTATTTCTAAGACATGGTGAATCCAGACAGGTTCAGCCCTGTGTTTTCTTTTTTTTTTGAGATGGAGTCTCACTCTGTTGCCCAGGCTGGAGTGCAGTTGCACAATCTTGGCTTACTGCAACCTCTGCCTTCCAGGTTCAAGGGATTCTCCTGCCTTGGCCTCCCAAGTGCCTGGGATTACAGGCGTGGGTTACCATGCCCAGCTAATTTTGGTATTTTTAGTAGAGATGGGGTTTCACCGTGTTAGCCAGGTTGGTTTCGATCTCCTGACCTTGTGATCCGCCCACCTTGGCCTCCCAAAGTGCTGGGATTACAGGCATGAGCCACTGCGCCTGGCCTTAGCCCTATGTTTTCAAGAGGGATGGGGGCCAGGTCACAGAGAAAACGCAAGATGAGAAAACATCATTTCCACTAGGTTCCAGAAAAAGCATCAATGTCCAAGAGGACATGGAAATGAGAACTTCTCAGCAGCTCAGAAATATCAGGTTGTTAGGCATCAGAAGATAAGAAGGAAGAGGTTTCCGCATAAAAACAGAAAGGCCTTTGATTCTTTATTTATTAATTATTATTATTATTATTATTTTTTTAGAGAGACAAAGTCTTATTAAGTTGCCCAGGCTGGTCGGTCTTGAACTCCTGGGCTCAAGTGATCCTCCTGACTTGGCCTCCCAAAGTGCTGGGATTACAGGTCTGAGCCACTATGCCCAGCCAGGTCTTTGATTCTTAAGAATAGTCACAGGGATCTCAATAGTGGGCACACTGGGCAAGCCAGGAAAATCAGCCTGCGGAAGGCCCCAGCAGTAATCTGACTTTGCACTGGAGGCTCTGGCCTCCCTAATCATCTCTAAAATGGGCACAGCCTGCCCTAACACCTGAGTTGGAAACTACCTGAGAATAAGAAGGCCATGGAGTCACTCCTGTCTGGTGCAAAGGGGCCAGTGTGAGCTCCGTGCAGCATCAGTGATGACTCAACTCACCACATCCTTCCTGTCCAGCACCTCCAGGATATTGCTCAGAAGCTGTGAGCTTGCCTCGTGGTCGGGCTTGCTGGAGTTGTCATCTAACTGGCCACTGAGCTGGTCCGTCAGCAGCGGCAGCAGCACTTCTCTGCACTCTGAGAAGGGAAACACAAACAGCTCACACACAGCAGTGCCACCTCCTTAACTGCCTGTCTCCTTCCTGCAACTCTCTCCAGTACCAGTAGCTCTAAGCTCTGCATCAGCCCTGCAGGAATGCAGCCCCTCCAGCTCACCCAGGAACACCTGGTTTTAGGTGTGGAACTCTACTCTTGTTCAGTTTGCAGATGAATGAATTAAAAAAAAAAAAAAGAACTTCACCTTTGCAACTGGATTATACAAACTAAGAAAATGACCCTTCCCACAGGTAAAGGTGGGAACTTAGCAAAATGTTTAAATTATTTAACAATTTCTCTAGCTTTTAAAAATGCCAACCTAATACATGAAATTGAGGTCATATGAAACAAATAAAACCAAACAAGTTATAGATTTTTTTTTCAAAATTTTTTTCACCTAATGGAGAAAACGTACTGAAAGAAGTTCCTATAAATACTAAGCTTCCCTAGTACATTTCAATGACATTCTGCTCATGTCTGTGCAGGCGTGTGGATTTCAGAAAGTAAGATATGACATATTATGTCTTCTGAGATCTTTGCTATTGTAACACATTTTATAATGAATTCAGGTACTCTGAATGCTACAGAAATGACTGTTAACAGCGATCACACTCTAATTAGAACTATTGAGTGCATGCTTGCTCTTCTGCTCAAACACCTTATCCTTACTATCTCAATTACCTTTTCTGTATCCTTAAAAACTTATCAAAGCATATTAAAATGTTTAGTAATAATTTACTTTGGTAATAAATGTTTTCTACTTAAGAGCATTCACTAGCTTTTGGCAGGCATTATCTCTACCTCCAATTGTGTCTTAGGAACATTTGCAATTTCTAAGTGCAAATTCATAGGGTCAGAAAATATCAGAGCCCGAGGAGTCTACTGATATGATCTAGTTCAAGTCCTTCTTTCCACAGAACTGGAAGCTGAGACTTGTAGAAGGCCACTCATTTGTCCAGTTACATAACCAGCCAGGGACAAGGCCAGGAAGGCTCTCCCACCAATGATCCACTCAATTCCAACGTTGAAGAGTCCTGCTGGTCTTCAGATCTCCAGACAATATACGTACATAACGTGAGGTCACCTTCTGTGAGCCCCTGACCACGGAGACCAAAAGAAGTCTCCGCAGCTGCCTCACTCTAGCAAGTCTGGAGTTTATTGGGAAGGCCCAGGTGTTGGACCTCCTGTTTAATACCAGCTTTGGGACAGAACTACTTGGTGGCTATTTCCTAGACTCTACTTACAAAGTGAAAAGTATTTTATCAGTGTAAGAGTTTTTTCCCTCCATGCCCCACTCCTCCCCCAGTAGAATACTAGTCATCTGGCTTCTACCAGCCTACCCCCTAAAGAAAAAGCTTGGCCAGGTGCGGTGGCTCACGCCTAAAATCCCAGCACTTTGGGAGGCCAAGGCAAGTGGATCGCCTGAGGTCAGGAGTTTGAGACCAGTTGGCCAACATGGTGAAACCCTGGCTCTACTAAAATTACAAAAAAAAAAATTAGCCGGGTATGGTGGCACACACCTGTAGTCCCAGCTACTTGGGAGGCTGAGGCAGGAGAATCGCTTGAACCAGGGAAGTAGAGGTTGCAGTGACTCAAGATTGTGCCACTGCACTCCAGCCTGGGCAACAGAGCGAGACTCCATCTCAAAAAAAAGGAAAGAAAAGAAAAGGCTTGCTTTATCATGTCTGCCAATTTCCCTGGTGTAAATCCTTCCACCATGGTCAATTTCCAGCTACTAATGTGATATCACTGAACATGGGGTTGAGAAGGGATGCATATAACCAGTTCTCCTGTGGGATCCAGCACATTGCTGCTTCCCTATCCCCTGGTTTTTAAGGTCATGCAGTAAGTATAGGTTAAAGAAGAATTTCTTTTAAAAAGGTCATCTTTTTCCTACTTGCTTGTTACTTCCTGAGGTTCCTGTTGTAAGACAAAACTCTCTAATTAATGAACCTCTTGCAGATTGTTCTCATTAAAGATTAAAGAACACATGATTTTGCTCTTTCAGGAACTGTTGGAAATACTGAGCTTACTTTAGAATCTCCTTAAAACTGCTCTCCGAGGAGGTCCTTACATACCAGCAAACAACTGGCAAGGATACTAATGACATTTTTTTCTTTTTTTTTTTTTTTTTTGAGATGGAGTCTTCCTCTGTCGCCCAGGCTGGAGTGCAGTAGGCCGGATCTCAGCTCACTGCAAGCTCCGCCTCCCGGGTTTACGCCATTCTCCTGCCTCAGCCTCCCGAGTAGCTGGGACTACAGGCGCCTGCCACCTCGCCTGGCTAGTTCTTTTTTGTATTTTTTAGTAGAGACAGGGTTTCACCATGTTAGCCAGGGTGGTCTCAATCTCCTGACCTTGTGATCCACCCGCCTCGGCCTCCCAAAGTGCTGGGATTACAGGCTTGAGCCACTGGGCCCGGCCAATATTTTTTAAAAAGAGGTCAAGTGCTGACTGGCACGGTGGCTCACACCTGTCATCCCAGCACTCTGGGAGGCCGAGTTGGGCAGATCACTTGAGGTCAGGAGTTTGAGGCTGGCCTGGCCAACACGGTGAAACCCCATCTTTACCAAAAATATTAAAAAAAAAAAAAATTAGCTGGGTGTGGTGGTGTGCATTTGTAATCCCAGCTACTCAGGAAGCTGAGGCAGGAGAATCACTTGAACCTGGGAGGGGGAGGTTGCAGTGAGCCAAGATGGCGCCACTACACTCCAGTCTAGAAAAGAGAGCAAGACTCCGTCTTAAAACAAAAAAAAAACAAAGCTCAAGTGTTAGCTGCAGAAATGGGGCTGGCATTTCAGCACACAGCAGTTTGTTTTAATCCTTTGAGATGGAGTCGTGCTCTGTCACCCAGGCTGGAGTGCAGCGGTACAATCCCGGGTCACTGTGACCTCATGCAGCAATTTTTAAAAGAGACTTACCTGACTGTCGAAAAAGAGCACTCTCTACTATCTTGGTCATGCAGTTAAGTTTCTGCCGAACCAGCTGGTTGTCAGGAATGCTTTGAATGAATTTGCAGAAGAGCACACTGGAAGAGAAACCACAGGGTTAGGAGTGTCTTCGTTCTGCCAAGTTGAAGGCATCATTATAAACTTTTCTCCTCCACTCTGAGCTTTGGGCATGGAGAGATTTACATGGAAAACTACAAAATGACCTGAGAGTTTATGACATGGCAGCAAGGGAGATTTTATCCTCACTTACTGGAGGGCTCTGCCTTAGAGCTGAGTATTTACATTGCCAAAGAACACCCTTGTCCATCATTGCTTTCCAGTCTCGCCTTTGTGAAAATGGCTTTCTTGGCTAACTCCACTCTCATGTTGATTGCAGTCTGACTTTGCACTGCTGGGATACGTAGGGGTAGGGCTGGAAGCACGTCATTATACACTATCTTTTGTAGTCGATTTCATGTCTGCACATCTTGTTTTCCCAGAGAAAGTGCAAACCTCTCTCAGGGCAGGTTTTGGTTGTTCTTTTGCATCTTCCACAGAACTGAGCACCAAAAGGTATTCAGTTAATACTTCTTAGAAAAATAAAAGCCAGATGTAGCAGCCCAGGCTCCAGCCAAGCAGGGAAGCTGTTTCTCTGTTAGAGTTAAGGAACAAAATTTTGTTTGGCTATTTACCTGAGCTCAACAGGATCAAATACAAGTTTGACGTCATTAATTATGCTAGGAAGGTACTTCAAAGCTGCCCCCTGTAAGAAAAACACCAAAGGCAAACTCAGTTGCCAGGCAAGACAAATACAACATTTACTGCTTCATCCCAGGAAGAAAAGGTTATGCTTGGAACTTAAATAGGGAACTGCATACAGATGCCCTTACAATAAAAAGGAAAGCTGGCATTGGTCTACACGATCTCCTAAAATGCTTTTCCTGAAGAGGCAAGGGGATACAGCTTTCTGGTTTCTACTGCCAGCAGGCTCTCTCCACTTGGAGTTCATTTCTCTGCCCTAAGGAGGTGGTTAAATTTTTTTTTTTTTTTTTTTGAGACGGAGTCTCGCTCTGTCGCCCAGGCAGGAGTACAGTGGCGCCATCTCGGCTCACTGCAAGCTCCGCCTCCCGGGTTCACGCCATTCTTCTGCCTCAGCCTCCCAAGTAGCTGGGAATACAGACACCCGCCATCATGCCCAGCTAATTTTTTTGTATTTTTAGTAGAGACAGGGTTTCACCATGTTAGCCAGGATGATCTCGATCTCCTGACCTCATGATCCGCCCGCCTCGGCCACCCAAAGTGCTGGGATTACAGGCGTGAGCGACCGCGCCCGGCCAGGAGGTGGTTAAATTCTTGAAGTCTCTCTCACAACGTGGCCATAAAGAGCAAAAAGTAAATATTAATAGTAAAGTTCACATTTGAGTTTTCAGGGATTATGTATTTCATATATTTTTTAAATTATGATAACAAAGACAGTGACTTTACACTTCCAGGTAAAATGAGGGACAAAAAACAAAAAAAATTGTCATCTGTAGTAGCATTGGGATCAGTTTGCTGAAATTATGGGGTCAAACAGGGTTCACAATGGCCTTTCAAGGGATGTCTAATTGGGTAGCATGTCCTTGGCAAACCGACAGTTGAAAATACAAGCATCTGTAGAAGTTAAAATGGGCTTGTTTTTTTCCCTTTATTTTCTGTAAATCATACTAAAATTCATAAGCTATCCAGGAACCATGATTCATTCTGTTTCTCCCCCATGATATGGCCAATTCGAAGTGGTCCCAAAACATCCTTACCACAGCCTAAGAAGAGTTACCCATGATGACACCAGGCTGACCTTGATCTTGACGGCTTCCTCCAGAGGCCTGTCCATCAGCATATTGAAAGCAAGAAATAACTGGCGGATTGAATCATTAAACTCATCTCCATCTTTGCTCTGGCCATAAAATCTTAACAGGAAAAAGAGAAAAGCAGTTGGACTTTCTATTGTTAAAAGAAATTTTAAAATAGATTTGTTGCCTTCCCGACTTCTCCTTCACTGTATCCCCCTAATCATTCTGACTCACCTAATCAAGCCCCAGTCATCTGAAGTTTCGGGCAATGGGTTAGAGAAGCTGCTCAACCCAGAAAGGCTCTGATCCCCAGCCCAGCCTACAAAACCATTTGTTCCAGTCTAGCCACTGAACTGCCCATGCTGATGCTGGCCTGCTCTACCACAAGGGCCTTCCAGGACAAGACCCCTTAGACTTCACTGATACGTGCTTGCCTTCTTTGAAGTACTATACTTGTCTTCAAAAGATCTGTCCATCAACTCAAAAGTGGGTTCTTTCTCTTAAGTAGAAATCAAGAGGTATTTGGGCACTTTCCAAGAAACACAAAAGTCCCAAATGAAAGTGCATATGCACATATAATAGGTGGCAATTTCACCACTAACTGGTCAAGAATAGGATGGCTTGAATTCAGAATTTCATGCACACACTCACACACACACACATGTATGTTTAAATTCGTCTCCTCCATTCACCTATACCCACAGTACCCAAAGAATATGAACTTCACTGAGATAGTTACTCAGAGGGTTAATGGTAATTCTCAATTCATCCATTTTACAGAACTAGAAAAGAACTTTATTTGCAATTTAGTCCCCAAAGTATCTAAAAATTAACACCCCTACAACAGAACTCACTTGATTTCCCTGCTCAACTCTAAGTATTCCAAATGTCAGTAAACAGCACCGCCTCGAACCTAGATCCACCCCAAACCTAGATGTTATCTATGCTTCTTCCCTTTCTCTCACTGCCCCATCAAACCCAACAGGAAATCCTACGAGCTCGAATGAGTCCATTCTCTCCCTCTGCCTCTGAGATGGGGCTGGAGTATCTCACACTTGAACCACAATGGCCTCTTAAGGTGGTCACTGGCTTCTACCTTTAGTCTTCGATAATCCATTTTCCATGTGGGAGATGAGATGATCATTTAAAACATAAGCCAGATTTTATTACTTCTCTAGTCATCCCCCAGTGGCTTCCCACTACACCTGGAATAAAATCCAAGCTCCTCACTATGGCCTACAAGGCCCCACATCATTTATTATTTGCTGGCCACTCCCGCTCTCTCTCCTGACACTGGATTCTTGTTACTCCTCACGCATCCACACTTGGTGCCCCATAGGTCCCTGCCTGGGGCAGGTCCTGCTTCCACTAACCCTTTCCTGACATCTCTGAATGAAGGAGAACTTCATCTTTCAGTCTCAGCTCACATGATACTACCTCCTCCGCCACTCAGTTCAGCTCAGGCAGCCTTCCCTGTTGGCTCCACCACTCCAACACCGCCCTCATTTACAGGGTGATTTCTTTACTCCTTGCCTCCCTGAACTCCATGGAACGCACACACGCCATCACAGTGGGAGCCTGGTCACATGTGCTGCAAAAGCCCTGCACCAATGCAGAACACTTGGCACTCTATGCAGGTGACTTAAATTTTTTTTTTTTTAAGTACTAATGATAGGAAGCTAATGATCAAGCTTCTCAACATCCTATTTGGGGCAATTTACAATTTCTTCTTGGTGTTTTGCTGATTGAGGTGAACTCCAGCCAGGTAATGAGCTCATAAGAGAGATTTAAGCTCTGATGAAGGCAACAGGGGACCGGGGACCAGGTGACATTCCACTGCAGCCTCCAGACATGGCCAGTGCACTGAAGTGATCATTAAACCTAAGCAACCAGAGGACGCACATTGCCAGTCTCTTCTCCAGCTCAGGTTCTTCTTTAATAACATATAAGGGAAAAGCAACCACACGCAGGCCGTCACAGATGAGGTGCAATGAAGCAACTCTCCTAGTCAATTTCATGGGTCCTCTGTCACCCTAATCTTTCATTTTCCACACTCACCATCCTTTACTGTCCTATCTGGTGTCTAGAATGAGGACTCTGATGTGCTTTGACAAATGAGGAGGAAATGAAGTAGTGAACCATCCATAAGAAAATACATTTTAATTTCACATTCAGGTTTTCTTTCTGTAGTTTAAAGGTGATACTGATTTTTGGACATCAGGGTTTACTATACAAACAAACTTTTGGGTAAGAGGATGTTCCGTTGGTAGAACACTCCATGCCCCAACCATTCTCAATATATGGAAATGTACCGTAACTGGAAAATATAATGAACCAACTTTAAAAGAAGACCTTCTTTCTTTTTTTTGAGATGGAGTCTTGCTGTGTCACCCAGGCTGGAGTGCAATGATGCAATCTCGGCTCACTATGACCTCTGCCTCTCGGGTTCAAGTGATTCTCCTGTCTCAGCCTCCCGAGTAGCTGGGACTACAGGTGCCCACCACCACGCCTGACTAATTTTTGTATTTTTAGTAGAGACGGGGTTTCACCATATTGGCCAGGCTGTCTCGAACTCCTGACCTTGTGATCCACCCACCTCGGCCTCCCAAAGTGCTGGGATTACAGGCATGAGCCACCACACCCTGCCAAAAGAAGACCTTCTGAAAAGAAACCAAATACAGAGACTGTGCATAAATTATGTGTGGGGAAAATACTGCTCACTTCCATCTGGGAAGGTGGAATGGTCATTCAGCCAGATGGGTTTTAAAGTCATTAAACATTTTTAAAAAACAATTAGAAAAGTATATATTCATTTAAAAATCAAAACGAATATTAAAAAAGCAAATAAAAATATAATAATATAACTACAATGCTAAAAGAATAAAAATATAAAGAATGAAAAAAAAATTACAAGCCTGTCACCCGAAGTTTTTGTACTATTGATATTTCAGACTGGGCACGGTGGCTCATGCCTGTAATTCCAGCACTTTGGGAGGCGGAGACAGGCAGATCCGTTGAGCCCAGGAGTTTGAGACCAGACTGGGTGACATAGAGAGACCCTGTCTGTACATAAAATATAAAAATTAGCTGGGTATGGTGGTGCACACCTTTGGTCCCAGCTACTTGGGGGGCTGAGGTGGAAGGATTGCTTGAGCCTGGGAAGCAGAGTGCAGTGACCTGAGATCGTGCCACTGCACTCTCGCCTGGGCGACAGAGCCAGACCCTGTTTCAAAAACAAAAACAAAAAACCCTAAAAAACTCTAAAGAAACAACAACAAAAAAACCACTTTAGCATGTTATCTATCCAGTCTTCTTCATTTAACATAGTTCAAATCTGAATTATTTTAAAAGGAAGATCATACTGTACTCATGCTTTACACGTTTGTTTTATCATTTAAGAATCTATCAGGCCAGGAACAGTGGCTCACGTCTGCAATCCCAGCACTTTGGGCGGCCGAGGTTGGGGGATCACGAGGTCAGGAGATGGAGACCATCCGGGCTAACATGTGAAACCCCATCTCGAAAAAATTAGCTAGCCATGGTGGTATGCGCCTATAGTGCCAGCTACTCAGGAGGCTGCAGCAGGAGAATCACTTGAACCTGTGAGGTGGAGACGGAGGTTGCAGTGAGCTGAGATCACACCACTGCACTCCAGCCTGGGTGACACAGTGAGATCCTGTCTCATAAAGAAAAAAAAAAAAAAAAAAAAAAGAATCTATCATGGTCCTCTTTCCTCATTAACATATCCTACATTTGAAATGACTGAATGTACATACTTGCACGTTCATTTTTGTCATATCTGATAGATTTTTTTTTTCCGTTAGATACATTTCTAGTGAGGTATTACTGGACAAATGTGACACTTTTTCCTTTCCTTAAATTTTTTCTCTTTTGTTTTTATTCATACTATTTCTATCCTGAAGAATTTATATCTCCATCATCATCAAAATTGAAATACAGGGCCAATTTTTGCCCAATATCATCAAAGGACAAAGATTTTTCATCTTTCTCAAATGTATAGGTAAAAGATGGTGAGTGTGCATGCGTGTGTGTGCATGTGTATGTATCAAAATTCTTTTGATAGTATGAATTTTTTTTTAATGTATTGACCATTTAAATTTGTTCTTTTGTAAATTACCGTTTTTGTTTTCTATTTTGGCTATTTATCATTCTTTTATTGATTTATAAAAGCTTTAACTGAGAAAAGCTATTAACCTTTCATCTGTACTATATGTAACCTTTTTGCAGGTTGTTTGCCTTTAATTTTATTTTTTTCAATAAACAAAGTTTCTTTTAAAAATACATATGCTTAAATCTACAAGCCTTTTATTTTTTCCTTAGAAATGCATTTTAACAGTTGGGAAATACAGCTATTTCTGAAGGGCAGGAAAGTCACTGGGGTTGTGAGTGTTCCCTGCAAAGGTACGTGCTCTTTTGTGGTTTCTTCTATTTCTGATGGAACTGTTATGCTAGAAATCCAAACAGGGAATAATCCTATCTTTAGTGCTTAGCTGCCCAGGTAGCTAAGCACAGTGTCAACAAGGAAACACTCATCTCAGGAAACACCTCCCCTGAGATGACTGCTTCTTCTGCTAGTGACAGCAGATCATGATCCTAGATTTGCACACTCAATATTGTCATGAAGTCATCTGCTGTATTAGGTACAATCTTGCCAGAGGAACCTGCTTCCCCAAGTCCTGAGGTCATTACTGCCCCAGAATTTTGCTGAACTTCTCATGAGTCTTCTCCAACAGAGACACAGCCCACCTTCATCTTCAGCCCTGCAGCTCTGAAATAAGGCAATTCTGAGAGCTAACTGCTCACAGAGCTGAACACCAGTGTGCAGAGTCAGGGAAAAACTACACAGAGTGACGGCTGATAATCTAAACATCTTCACTGCAGTTAACATTACCTCAAGTAGAGCACTCGAGATTGGATGATGAATCTAAACAAGTACTTCAAGGCTTTCAACGCAGCAAAAAGCAATTCAGTCTTGCTGGAGTCATCCGCATTAGCCACGTAGAAGTTCAGTACCTTGGAGAGTTTCCTTAGAAGAATGAGAAAGAAAAATTAAGCCGATGAGCAACAGGATACTCTGAGGCTTGGGTAAGTAATCTAAGAGGGTAAAGTGGCATACTGGAAGTAGAAGTCATAACTAATTATATCTTCTAGAATATGCCCTGAACAGCAAAACTAACTCTTTTCCAATTAAGTTTCCTCAACTGCCATCTAGGTTTGGAACTACCCTTCTGCTGAGAAATACTAGAAAAGGTTTCTTTCCCTTTGTGGGATTAAACAGGAGGGTTATGAAATGAAATGGTTGAAGTGACCCAAATTGCTAGGATATTTTAATCTCTGGTATGCAATTCTGACATCTTCAGATGCTCCCATAAAGGAGGGATTATGCCTGCCTACAGGAGTTGACTTAAAAGAAGCTTAATTCCTTTTAGTTTGCCCCAATCCCTTGGGATCCATCAATATGGAGCCTGATAGAAACTTCATGGAGTGAAGAAAAAGGAGCTCAATCTGACTCTCCGGAACATTCATGGTTCTAAGTATTCAACAGATAAAACTGTTCTGGGGTTTTAGCTTGCTCTTTGTGTCTTTCTAGAGTTTTTGGGCTAGGAATGGCCTTCATTTGGTGCTATCCCTTAGACTTTGGAGGGCACTGATATTTTAATCTTAAACTTTCCTTCTGGGAATCTTTGAGCTTTCCTATAATAATAACTATTATTATTATTATAGCTATAGTTACATATATCATATATATAACTATAACAATAATAATAATTATTATTATTATTATTTCGACGGAGTCTCTCTCTGTTGCCCAGGCTGGAATGCAGTGGCATAATCTCTGCCTCCCGGGTTCAAGCACCTGGCCAAATTATTATTTTTTTTAAAAGGAAACATATAGAATTGATCAAATCTTGCAAGTAAACCCAGATTACTACCACCTGGAGTGCTGTATTTGGTTCGGTTTGATCACAGTGATGGGATTTCCTCATCTGTAGCTACCGCCCACCTGGATGTGAGGCTCCTGGGTGGAACGGCCACCGTCACTGGTGTACTCGCTGAGAGGTCACTGGGCAGCAATCTACATGATGTGGCCTAAGCCGCTGTCATAAGAAGATCATTGACCAATCCAGCTACATTCCTATCACTATTTATCACATTCTGCACAATAACTGGAAGGCAACGGGGTGGGTGTGCCAGGCACATACAGTGCCATGCTGAGCGCTCTGGGGAGGAATACGGAGTGGACTTTAGTTGCTTTCCTTAGTCAGGGGCCCATAAACCAATGATAGAAGGCAGGCTGCACTACGGAAAAGGTAGAGACCACTGCCTCTTATGCAAAAGACTGGAAAAAGAAATCTTCTCATATCCTGTAAGTAATACATTTTACAAAGCATCTGTGGTACAGGGTTGAGGGCACGACCTTTTCTTCTATCAAACTTGGTCTTGTTTAATTCATGGTTTGATCTCCTTGATTCCCCACGCCAATCCCACTGACATCCAACCTCTAAGATCCTGAGTTGGGTCATTTGTCATTAATTTTGCTCTTGATTTTTTTTTTTTTTTTTTAATTTTCATTTTTAGATACAGGGTCTTGCTCTGTCGCTCAGGCTGGAATGCAGTGGCATGATCACAGCTCACCACAACCTTGACCTCCACAGGCTTAAGCAATCCTCTTGCCTAATGCTCTGAAGTAGCTAGGACCACAGGTGTGTGCCACCACACCCGGCTAACTTTTTAATTTTTTGTAAAGACAGGTTCTCATTATGTTGCCTAGGCTGGTCTTGAATTCCTGGCCTCAAGTAATCCTCCTGCCTTAGCCCCACAAAGTGCTGGGATTGCAGGTATGAGCAACAATGCCTGGCCTATTCTGGATTCTTAAGGAGATTTCACCTTATCCAGAAGGACGGCCCTGATCTTAGCCCCCTTTCCACAGTCGGAATATTTAGATGGTTCCCTTTTTCCACCAAGAAGCTTAGAATAGAGTTTTGCCTTACCAGGCACATTTACTGAACACAGGTCCCTCTCGTTTCTCAACAATCCAGCCCTAAAAGTACAAATCCAAAGATCCAACAACACACAGTTCCCTCAGATCATACTTACACATATGCCAAAGTGGCACTGAAGTGCTTGTAAATGTAGGTTTCAAGTACAGGATTAAAATGCTGGAACTTGATGTCTCCTATCAGTGAAATAATAAATACCTGCCAAAAGTGAAAAACAGAAATAGCAGCACTGCACAATCCCAAGTATTCTGTCAACAAGCTGGATTTTAACATCTTGGTGTCTTCTTTTCTCTCTGGATCTTTTCTGCAGCATTCCCACTCTACCATTCCAGAGCTGATGTCAAGTCTTGAGGATTGTATTTATTTAACATAAATAGAGAGACTATTACATGTCAGGCACTGTGCTAAATGCTGTGAAGAAACCAATTCAAGCCAGAATCCCTGGCCTCAGGGAGCTGACTAGGTATCTCAAAGACAGGTGAGTCGGTGCCCAGGTAACCTAAGGGGCAGGAGGAAGGAGGCTCTGGAAAGGGGTTTTCTCTAATCCAAGGATGCAGCTAATGAAACACTGCATGACATTTTTCTCCTGGGTACACTATGAGTGCCCCCACTAACAACTTCACTAGAGTTTCATCTCCCAATTACCCCTTGTATATTCCCTTGCACTGCCATCAGGCACATGGCCTAAAATTAACCACACTGCCCTGCTTAAGACAGAGGGTTCAAAAGCAAGGGGCATTTGGGATTCCCATCTATGCCCACTGCCAGCTGCTCTGTCCCTCAGGAATCTGTTTCCTTGTCCCACAGCATCCATAACCACCGTCTCTCTTTCCCATAAACCCGAGTCCAACCAGTGGGATCTCAACTAGGTGGTGTTTTCTTTATCTTAAACCGTAGCTTTAATACTCTGATTATTTCTTAAACTGACTAGTTTCTTCAAGCTGGTGAATCCCCTAAAGCTGCAACTGACCTTCCTCCTCAGCTGTGGCATTCAGGAAACATCCTGTCCTGAACTTTTCACCCCACCAAGGTGAAAATGATGCTATTCTGCCTAATGAGGCTCAGATTCACCTCTGACTTGTGAATTCAGTCTCCCTTGCATAAACACATGTGTGCACACACACACACAACATGTAACAATCCTCCAGACAATGGTAATGTGAGTTAAAATGATTCCTGATTTCTAATACAAACAAAACATCTTATTTTCTCTAATAAGAAACAGCATATCAAAAAGTGAGATCTAACAGGAAACAAACAAATAAAGGCCTGAAATATAAGTCAATCTTATTTTCTCTAATAAGAAAGAGCATATCAAAAAGTGAGATCTAACAGGAAACAAACAAATAAAGGCCTGAAATATAAGTCATTGTTTCTAATTGTAATTCTAGGAATTCAGCCTAACACAATAACCAGAGAGATGGAAACAAATATTTATGCGAGAAGATATTCACACAATCACTTATAACAGTGTAATATTGAAAACTATAAAGTTGCAGCAATAAACACTAGTTAATATGTTTAACTGCTTACCAGTGCATCAAACACAAGGAAGTCATAAGTTTCACTGTCTGACATTTCCATCATTATGTTAAAAAGTGCATCTAATGTATCTTGCAAAAACTGAAGATAAGAAAAACAGAGAGGTTATTTTGATGCTTTCATAGATACCATAGCAATCTGGGAACAACTAGGTTTAAATCAAAGAGGTTTAAAATAGCATTTTTTTAAAAACTGGCACACATGTTTAACAATGTAGATAAGTTTTATATTTACAATGAATGGTTTAATTTTAAATGTTGAACCAATTAGGTATAATTGGTATAATAGGCATATGTATGTATGTATGTTTCTAACTATGAATATATAAACATACCTTAACAATCTCTCCTCCATCCACTTCCATTAACTTCTTTAGGTTGTGTTTAATGTTCTGGGAGTTGGAACGCCAATTTAACAAACCTAACAGGTCAACTAGGAAGAACAATCACAAACATTAGACACAGGTGAGACAGAACAACCCAGACCATTTCAGGACATAGCTAAAGAATTCTCTAGAACAGGTAATTGCTCTTAATAGTGTCTAATTCAAGATGCCTATGTATTCTTTTACTATCTCCCATCTAAGTCGGGGAAAACCTCGTGGTCCTCTTTCATTCTTCAAAGAGAAAAAAATTAACTATTAATGCATAAGAACTTAAAAGAATATCTGACTGCAACTAACATTTCTCAAGTAATAACATCATGGTCATAAGAAGTAAAGCTAAAAAGCACGCTTATGTAACCTTCCTACTTTCAATTTGCTGCCTCACTTAACTTGTCCCTTATCACTACCTATGTCTGGGTGGATTCAGAGGGAAAGAAGAAACATAGGTATGTGTGCATTTCTCTCTCTCTCTCTCTCCATATATATGTGTGTGTGTGCGCGCGCACGTGTACGTGTGTGTGTGTGTATATATATACATTAATTTATTTCAACATCATGACCACACAGATTTTATTTTTTCCATCTTTTAGATGAGGAAACCGAGGCTTTGTGAAGTTAAATTACATGTCTTAGGAGAGGTAGAAATGGAATTTTATTACATATTTATCTGATGTGAAAAACCAACTCCTTGCTATTCTATCATACTGTTTTCCCCAGAGTTCTTTGAAGAAATAGACAAGCAAATCAGACAGGTGGCTACTTCAAAGAAAAGGTGGAACAGATTCACAGCCCTTAGGATAAGTCTGGGATAAAAATGTTAAGGCATTTTTTGACTTACAAGGGAGAATTTTGAAACTTTAAGCCACTTACAGCTTTAATAAATGTTGAGCTATTAAAAATGTCAAAGAGGCTGGGCGCAGTGGCTAATGCCTGTAATCCCAACACTTTAGGAAGCTAAGACAGGAGGATTACTTGAGTTCAGGAGTTCAAGACCAGCCTGAGCAACATGGAGAGACCCTGTCTCTATTAAGAAATATAAAAGTGTCACAGAGAAACTGCAGTTATCTGGACTGTGACTGTGTTATCACCTAGATTAGTACATCAAGCTACTATTTCTATTCAGAGCCTTATCTAGTAAATGTAGCAATACATACTTTTTTTTTTTTTTTTTTTTTTTTTTTTTTTGAGAGACAAGGTCTTGCTCTGACACCCAGGCTGGGGTGCAGTGGTACAATCTCGCAATCTCGGCTCATTGAAACCTCTGCCTCCTGGGATCAAGTATTCCTCCCACCTCAGCCTCCAGAGTAGCTGGGACTACAGGTGCACCACCACACCTGGCTAATTTTGTATTTTTTGTAGAGATGGGCTTTCGCCATGTTGCCCAGGTTGGTCTTGAACTCCTGAGCTTCAAGTAAGCCTCCTGCTTCGGCCTCCCAAAGTGCCTCCCAAAGGAATTACAGGTGGGAGCCAGGGCACCCGGCTGTTATTTTTCAATCAATGAATTCGTAGAAATATATAAGTCATTACACATGTGTATTTTTCATAAATAGTCAAAGTGCTTCATGAGGGTGTTTATCAGTTCGCCTATTGTTTAGGCCCAGGGAAACCACCAAAACCTAATGCCTAAGGATTCCTTGTGTCTACAGAATAAACTTCCAATGCCACACAGAGAATGTAATAAGGCCCCAACTATGTCACTCCAGCACACCCCAACCACCACCATTCTCTTTTACCCTTTAGCAGCCAGAGAAATCTAATCACTACAGCCCAACCATGGCAGGTTCTGAAATATCTGTGTGTCTTTGTGTATATTCTTCCCTTTGCCTGAAATACCCAGAAATACTATGTATTTCGTAAGATGTATTTGGTGTCTCCTTGACTCTTCCCATAGTTTTGAGCCATTTGAAGGCAGGGACCATATAGTGTTCATTCTTTTATCTCGCCATAGTACTAGACATCTATTAGGTGTTCAATACATGTCTGATGAAGGAATAAATGAATGAATGGAAAGGGAACCAGTAACTCTAAGGTAGCTGGTAATATGCTTAACCCAGTCATTAATGTATTCATTCATTCAGCAGGTAATTAACACAGGTGCAGTGCTAGGCCTTCCACTAGGCACCGTCCACTTCCATATTCTCCAGCTCTGACTTCTGCCACAGGCTAGTCAAAGGTATTGCTCGTTCCATTACTTGACTCGTAGCCGCTGGAAGTAAATGATTTAGTCCCTTCACCAGGGGTGAATATTCACCCAGCAGCTTCAGCCCCGACAAAGTACCCAAATACCATCCCAGAGGTTTATTTCCTAGTGATACCCGCATGCCAGATCACGGCTCACATAGGAAAATATTTTGGCATCTGGTGAACTGTTAGGTCTTAGGACCAGGAAAGCAGTGACACAGGGTTACAGAAAGAGCCCCAGGCATGCTGTGTTTCTAAGATATATATATGTTTATCCATGTAGCTCTAATTTTTTTTCTTGCTGTGCAGTGTGTATTCAATTGTATGGGTGTACACAATTTGTTTATCCATTCTGCTACTGATAAACACTTGGGTTGTTTCTAGTTTTTGTCTACCATAAGCAATTCTGCTATGAACATTCTCATTCGTCTCCTGGTATACAGGTAGAGCAGCTTCTCTAGCGTAGAAAACTAAGGTGGGATTTCTGGGGCATCAGGAAGAATATCTTCAGCCATATTAAATATTATCCAAAGTCACTGTTCCCATTTTACATTCTCGTCAGAAATGTGTAAGAATTCGGGATACTTCAAATCGTCAGTAATGCTGAGTAAAAGCGAAAGTTACACAAGAATTCACGCAGGACACAAGACCTCAATTAGAGAGTTCAATTATTAACTACATTAATACTGTAGGCTGTACAATACTGTATACATGAAAATTGCTAAGAGAATAGATTCAAGTGTTCTCACCACTGGAAAATGAGTAAGGTGGCATGCAAAAGTCACCAGCTGCAGGAGATTACTGAACACTTGAAATGTGGCTAGAGCAACTAAGGGACTGACTCATAATTTAATTTATTTATATAAAATAAAAACAATGCAAAATGAAACAATATACTTTAAGGGCTACAGATGTGGCAAAACTAATAAAGAGAAACAAGGGCATGAGAATCCCCACATTTAGGGTAGTAATTGCCTTCTACCCTAGGAAGAGAATTTAAGAACACATACTTTTAAAAAGGAAAGCACGACAAAGCTATTCAGACTCAAAAGGTTAAAAGTCACTGGAGTTTGTAACAAACCAATCTTGGAAACTCTAACTGCAAAACGACAAACTGTAAACTGTTTGGAGCTCCAAAGAGCTGTTTTCAAAATCCAAGTCCACCGCTTAAGAGCTTAAGAAAGATTTTTTGCCACTTTAAAACTCAATTTTCTGGTCAATAAGCTGGAAATGATCATGGCAAAGTTGGTGCTGGAGGGTGAAATGACTGACGAGTATGAACCTCCTGGCCCACGGCCACATACCTCTGGGGACCTGCACATTCCTCTCTTTTTCCTGGAAAAACAAATCTATTCTTACCTTCCACTGGGCCCAGAAACCAATGATCCCACACAAATTGGTTTGTTTTAGTATCGAAAAAACAAGTCAAGTAAACAAAAAAGAGTCTCCAAGATCTCTCTGTTAAAACTCCAGTGGCTTTTAACCTTTTGAGTCTGAATAGCTCTCCTCAGGCGAAGGAGGAATGCCTTTGCTCACCCTCTCAGTGGGAACACAGCTACCCTCTCTACTCAGTCAACGCCCTCACAGAGTCAGCCGATGACTTATTAATGCTCTTCGGCATTTTATTAAATCAAATTCATTCTTTATAATTTCCATCAAGTCAGAAAAAAGAAAATGCATGAATAATCTACAATCATTTGTCCCTGGAATACCCCATTTTCCCTGATGCTTGTGATGCCTTTGCCAAATCTCCGTCTTTCCCTCTCTGTCCCCTGGTCCCTCTCCCTACCCTCAGTCCATTTGGATGGCAGGTCACTCCTCTCTGATTCAGACGAGGCTTGCCTTTTTAAACCTTCTTTGCAATAAGATATTACTTCTGACTTTTTTTGTATGTGTTATGATGAGTTTGTCTTTTTTTAAATCAAAACATCAGGAATAAGGATGACAAAGTAAAGCATACAGTGTCATCCAAAGGAACATTCTGTGATGATGGAAATGTACATCCGTCTGCCCAACACAAAAGTTAGCAGCTGCAGGAGACCAGGTGCTTGAAATGTGACTAGGGCAACTAGCGTACTGATTTATACTTTGTTTTTATTAATAAAATTTAATTAACAAAAATTGTATGTATTTACAGTGCACAACATGATGTTTTGATACACACACACACACTGTGGAAGGGTAAATCAAGGTAATTAACATACACATTACTTATTTTTTGGTGGTGAGAACACTTAAAATCTACTCTCTTAGCAATTTTCAAGTATATACTGTATGATTAACTATAGCCATGAGGATATATAACAGATCTCTTGAACTTACCCTCTTGTCCAGTGGAACTTTTGTACCTTTTGTCCAACTTCTCCTGAATCGCCCCACCCTCCAATTTTAATTAATTTAAATTTTACAAGCTACATGTGTCTGGGGGCTACCGTATCAAGACAGTACAGGCTAGTTAAGAACATTCAGAAGCTGGGGTGAAGTAGGTATACTAGCAAATGAAAGGTCTACATTGAGAACTGCAACTTGTCAGGAAACCCTGCATTTTTGACATGTAGGTAACAAACAATGTAACAACATGGTTATCGCTAACAGAAATTCCTTTTGCTTTTCATTACTAGTAATTTTACAAATTTTTATTCTTGTTTTCTTTATTCCTCTTTGATCTGTAGTCCAGAAAGGATTATCTACTAGATGTTCAGTAAGTGTTATCCCTTTTAAATATCCCTTGACAGTTTTAAAATATTAATGCTTTATATAGTATACTACCATACTTAGTTCAAAGAATAACATTTTGACATTTCATAGTTAAAAATTTGGAAAATACCAAAAAGAGTAAAGAAAACAAGAATTATCAAACTTTGAGTTGATCCTATTCGTCTTTTTCTGTGTACAAAAAATGGTGATCGTGATAGCTGACATTACAGTGTTCACTCTATAGATCGAATGCTATTTTGCTTTTATTTTAATTTACTGCATTCTTTGAAATAGATACTATTATTGCTCCCATTTTAAAGACAAGGAAACCAGTTCACAGAGATATCAAGTCACTTGCCCAAGATGAAACAGCTAATAAGTGGCAGAGGTGGGATTTGAAGCCAGGCAATCTGGCTGCAGATTGCTCACATATACCCAAATAAAACTGGGATCATACTGTGTACAGTGTTACAAAGTTCACTGTGTCCTTCACTATGTTTTGAAATACCATATTTAGCAGCTGCATACATTTCGTCACTTAATTATAAAATGTGGTTAAACTGACCCCAACTATCAGACATTTGGGTGGTTTCCAGTATTTCCCTGTTACAAATAAGAGGGAAATAACATCGTTGTACATAAATCTTCGTGCACATCTCACATTGTTTACTTTGTACTACTTTAAGCTCCGCTTCCAGGAGTCAAATCACAGGCTCAAAGGGTCTGAAGACATTTAAAATCCTTGATATGCCTTTTAAATTATCCTCCATAAATATTGCACCCATTAACCTACCAGCAGTTAATTGTTAATAGATTCACTTTGTCCATAACAAGGGTATGTTGCTGATGGTTCTGTCACATCTTCTATGTTTCTGGCTTCATTTTTAGTGAGCATGCTTTTATTTGCACATATGGATTAGCCCTAAACTTCACTCTGTTGAGTCTAGCCACTCGTCCAAGTTGAAATGCAATCCTTATTTTTTTTTTTTTGTCAACCATGATTTGTCAAAACAAACCTAATACTGAGCCCTTCTAAAGATCAGGGATCTGATACCTGGGTTTACCCTACAACTACACTGTTTTGTCTATCTTTGCACCCCTTAAGGCAGAGCTCTTGCCTGTACCTCACTCTAACTGTCTACAAGGCCAAAGGCACCAGTCTCTACATAGCATACGGGAGATAGAATTTCTAGCGCAAGTCCCCTAGGCAGCTAATTCTTGGTTTACTACATCCAGTAGGGCTCCTGACACATCACTTAAGTTAAACAAATAAGAAGTTGATATTGGCTATCAAACACCATAATCTACACAAGAGAGGTTAAAATTGATATCAGAGATTTGAAGGAAAAACCAAATGAAGCCCTCTTTGAACTATTCAGCTGAGTTTATGATAATCCCTGACTGCTTGGGAAAAAATGGGGAAGAGAAGAATATACGAGGGAAAGACAGAACTCAAACAGGAAGCCCTGCCATACCGTTTGGACAGGAGACTGATTATACTTCTTTGCCAGGCTCCTCCCCTTATTACCAACATCTCTTCCTGCATATACTATACAGAATGCACTATCAGGGAACATATGGCTTTTGAATTTTACAGTTGCTGTTAATAAATACACTTACAGGTTTTATGATATTAAAATACTAAAATGTTTTTCATCCTGCTTTAAAGTGGACAATGAAACTTCCAAAGAAGCTGTGCAATGTGATCAGTTCTACCCAGAATACCACTTGAAAAGCAGAGAGCAGAACCCAATTGGCCAACATCCTACCTTACAAGACTCAGCCCCATATGGTCCAGCCCTGTGAGCCTAACCAAGGAGCCCAGGAAGGCTGAGCAAGAAGCTTATTTGTGTCAATGTATTCGCCATCCTACCGTTCTGGGTGAGCTTTGTGGAGCAGATGAGGGTGGCAATCTGAAAGCTGTCTTTAGTGCTATCCTTGCTTGGGGTGAAAGTGACCAGGTTTTTGGATGCTTGAAGCTCTTTTTCTTCCATCTCCATCTTGGTCCCAGGCAGGGTCAGGTAGAATTTAGCATCTTCCATTTTTTTGTTGTCACCCTAAAAAGGAAGCATGTTAGGAACACCAAATCATGGCCAACATCTCTTATATGCAAATAAAAACAATTTCTATCATGCATTTCCAGCATGAGAAGCGTGGTTTTATCAAATTATCCTGAAGATCCCTTCCAACTCTGAGATACTATGATATCTCTCTGCAAACACTGAGCCCAGAAATAATTTCATGATTGAATGGAAACACAGTAAGTTGTGACCTAGAAACCAGAATACCCTAGTCTCTGTTAGACTAAATAAATCTATTGCAGAATAAGGTTAAATTTCGTTTTCTTCAGTCTCTAAATGGGGACAATTATACTTTATTGGGTTGATGGTTGATGGAAGAAGAAATAGCTTGCCATCCCTTCCAAAATGATTCATAAACTAAGAGGTTAAGAAAAATATTCATCAGGTAGATGCATCTCAAAAGAGCAGCCAACTTTGGGGAAACCCCCAGATATTGTTGGATAAATGAGATCTTCCAGCATCTACTTTATACTCTAAAATCTAAGTAGAAGTGAGAGCTCAGTACCCGTTGGAAGAGAAGAACAAAGACAAAACTCTCAGGGAAGGAAGTAAGGCCCCCAGAGCAGAGAAATGGTATGTGGCTCATGGTGACAGGAAAACCACATCCACCACATGCTACTGAAGCCCAACGGTGCACCTGTCCACGTGCCATGCAGGACGCAAAGAGCAGATGATGAGAGGCCGACCCCTTACCATTCCCTGCTAGGGAACACCACTCACAGGAGAGGGTGAGAGCCTCCTTAGAAGACTCCATAATAACGCAACTCACTCTCTCCAGAAAGGAGCTGGGAAACCACAAAGCTGGAGGACCCAGAGCCTTTCGAGTTTCTCGATTTTAATGGGCAAGTACAGATAGCTCTAGAAGGGTTTCTGATGTTTGTACAAATAAATGTGAAAGGAGCCTTAAACACCATTTGAAAGGGAGTAAATACTTTTCTCAGCCATTTTCTGTTAGCAGCACCTTATAAACCACCAGATCGTGCCTCCCATCCTGCAGAGTGGTGCCATCCGGGTTCATCAGCTTCACGAAGGCCACCCCAAATGCTCGCTCTGATTTATCTCTGGCTGAAAAAGCAGAAAGACATGTCTGAGCAGTGCAGAAAGACACCAGGAGGCGATGGCTATGACAGATGATTTCACATTTTGCTTGGGGGTGTGGCGTTCAACCATATTCTAATAAGCACAATTCAGCAAATTGCAATAAGACACGTACCGTGTGCCAGTGAAACTGCCTGGCACCCCCAAGTATGCTCTCTTCTTCCTACATCCCCTAATAAATGAGACCAGTATCTACCCAATCATCCAAATCGGAAATGTGGGTGTTGACACCAACTCCACCCCATGTCAACTCCATGTCCTAAATAGCTCTGGAGCCTGTCTCTTCTCTCTCTTGCTGTCTTGCTGTCCCTTCCTGACTTCAGGCCAACCTCACCTCTTCTCTTTATTTCTACCGGACCTTCCCAATGCACCTCTCTGTTTCTAGGCTCTCCCAGCCAACACATTCTCTATGTCGGAATGAGGTTTCCCAAGTCCAATCCAATCATGTCAACTACTCTGCTTCAAAACACTTGAATGAGAGATCTCAATTTATGTTGCTCTAAAACAGGCTCTGCAAGATATTTATTCTACTCTAGGGTTTACGGTGCTGCCCAAGGTTTCTTCCCCCTTCCTCCCCAGAATACCAGCTCCAGTGCCAGGAAAGAAGATCTGTAGGCTCTGTGGCAGCTGGGAGGAGAGTACGGCTTCATGAGGAGGCAGAGCACCTCTCTCTCTTGGTCTTCAGAGCCAGTCTCTGAACTCACTGGGTCCCCTGCTTCAGTAGCTCTGACTGGGTAACCTGTGGCCTGTTCTCACCATAGGCACGGCTCTGTGGTCTGCTGTGACTCTTGGGTCCCCACACTGGTGGAGCAGTCATCCATTGTATGATTTTACCTCAATTTGTTTATCCGTTCTCCTACTGATGAGGATTTAGGCAATTCTAGTGTTGGAGTACTATGGGTAAAGCTGTTATGAACATAGACCAATCCCTCCCAAAATCTCAAAACCAGAAACCACCCTTGAATTGCACCTCCTTAACATGGTTGAAAAGCATCTTCAGCCTTTGTGATCTGGCTCCAGCCTAGCTAGAATCAGACTGCCTGGGTGCTAACCCAGCCTGGTCATATGCTAGCCTTGTGACCGCGGGCAAGTACCTAGCCTCTCCGTGCCTTAGTTTCTTTATATATAAATGTAGATAAAAGTAGAATGTACCTTATTATATTATTGTGGATACTAAACAGGACCATGCACAAATATAGCTTCACATAATATTTGGTTTTTCTTTTTTGAGACAGAGTCTTGCTCTGTGGCCCAGGCTGGAGTGCAATGGTGTGATCTCAGCTCACTGCAAGCTCTACCTCCTGGGTTCACACCATTCTCCTGCCTCCTGCATTCACCAGTCCCAGCCTACCGAGTAGCTGGGACTGCAGGCGCCCGCCACCACGCCGGGCTAATTTTTTGTATTTTTAGTAGAGACGGGGTTTCACCATGTTAGCCAGGATGGTTTCGATCTCCTGACCTCATGATCCGCCTGCCTCAGCCTCCCACAGTGCTGGGATTAGCAGGTGTGAGCCACCGCACCCAGCCTCACATAATATTTCATACGAACTTGATCTTTGTTAATTGTTAATTGATCATTGTTAGTTATGCAGAACCATATGAAATGGCTGATATTTGGCCATTTAGACCTAAAAAATGGCAATTTCACATGATTCAACCCGATACTATTATTGCTCCACTGGTCCTGCTTAGCCTTACTGAGCTCATTGTGGTTCTCCAAACATATTTCTCCTGCCACCCTTCACTGGGCTAATTTCCACTCTCCTTCAAGTCTCAGCTAAGATGTAGGAAGTTATATGCATAAATCCCCCAGACTGAGTAAGGTACTGTGCTACGTATCCATTACAAGTCTTCGCCCCTCGTAATACACACACATCACACTATTCTGTACATAACCACCCACTTTTTTCGATGATCTTCCTAACCAGACAACAAAGACTCTACGTGGCAGTGTCCAGCTGGCTGTCATAGACCAGGGCCTCACCTGCAGCCTGCTGTGTAGATGGTGTTCAACACATGCATTTTTGGAAGGAGGGGTTACATTTTTATGCAGTGCTAAATGAGAATAAGAAGCTTCCAGAAATTTTGTGATCAGTCTGAAAACAATCAATTTTCTTCTCTGCTCACACTTTAGTGCAGCCATTTCAAGAACTGTGACCTAAGACTTGAAATAGTTTTTTCATGAGAAAAATGATAATTTGGGGAGACAAGTCACTAAACAGTTTTCTTGCTGCTGCAACATGGCAACATGCACTGTGAATGTCTAGGAGGGAGATACAAGGTATATATAGCCTTTTCTACACCGATTTGATTGTGAGACACAACACTTTTTGTTACAGAGCATCTAGTAGCAGCTTAGAGCAGGGGACCTCAAAGCCCAGGCCATGAACCTGTACCAGCCTGTGGCCTGTTAGGAACTGGGCTACACAGCAGGAGGTAAGTGGCGGAGCAGCAAGCAAAGCTCCATCTGTCTTTACAGCTGCTCCCCACTGCTCGCATTATCACCTGAGCTCTGCCTCCTGTTGGATCAGCACCAGCATTAGATTCTCACAGGAGCCGAACCCTATTGTGACCTGTGCATGCAATGGATCTAGGTTGCACACTCCTTGTGCAAATCTAATGCCTGATGATCTGAACTGTCTAGTTGCAGGAAAACAAGCTCAGGGCTCCCACTGATTCTACACTATGGTGAGTTGTATAATTATTTCATTATATAGTACAATGTAATAAGAATAAAGAAAACAACAAATGTAACGTGCTTGAGGTACCCTGAAACCATCCCCAGCTCCTGGTCCTTGGAAAAATTGGCTTTCACGAAACCAGTCTCTGGGTGCCAAAGATTGAGGACTGCTGTCTTTGAGAATATTAATGTTCACAAAACACATTTTGAGGAAATCCTAATATAGAGTGATAACACAGACCTTGCAAGCCCAGCAAAATTCATTATGCTGATTTCCTTAGCACCAGTGAGTTACAAAAGAAAGTTGCCAAGTCTCTAGTTTCCAAATATCTTGTTCTCCAGATTCACAAGAGGGTTGTCAAGAAACAGCAAATTTTTTTTAAGTGGAAATATGTCATAGACGTCTTAATACTTACATTCCTGAGATGACCTGTGTCGGAAGGTAAATCTTATATGGCAGCGTGTGACCTCTTCTATAGCAATGGATACCTGTGTCACAGTAAGAAATTAATAGTTTACAGACACAAAGTACTTCGCATGCATGGTTTATTTCATGGAATTAGGCTCAATTTTATGCTTTCCACAGCACAAATTACTAGAGAGTGAGACTTGGTATAGGTTTCATTCAAAGGAGACTGAGCTATTTTCAAATCAAAAGAATCTCAGATCATCTTGCTGTTGATCATAGATTCTGAGTATAAAGATACTGTGAATTTCTAACATTTTCTGAAGTAAGAAACAGTAATACTTCAGAGGGGGAATACTGGTACTTTGAGATCTATACAGGACCTTTCAGACTGCAAGATGTGTGTAAATATAGTAATAATTGGATCTACAAGACCTAATTATTCCATAAAGAGGGGGAAAGGTAATAATTAGGGCTCATAAAGCAGCTTGCTGTTGCTTACATATCTATAGGGGAGAGAAGAAACAGGGCCTTGGGGCACTCAAATGAGCAGAGATTTGTGGTGTGCAGTTAAATTACGGCATGATTATACAATGAAACCTCATGCAAGTATCTAAAATACATATCTGAAGAATTTATATGCATTGAGATAAGTAGTTTTAAAAAGCACAATATAAATTTCTATCAACAGCATCATTCAAAACATATGAACTATATAAAACTGTTGAAAATGGTTAATTCTAAATTGAGATATACGAATGCAATTAAAACAAATTTTTCTTTTTTCCATGAAGAACTCATGTGACTTCGACAACCAGAAAGAGCTGATGGAGCCTAGGATTCAGAAGAAGTGGACTCTAGTTCGGGCCCTGATACCAGTCAGCTCTAGGATCCTAGGAAGTCACTGAACTTTGAACCTCAGTACCTAATCAGAAAGACGGCGTTACAACACCTGCTTGTTCTAGTTGCAGAGCCCTTGTGGGGCTCAAAGGAGATGACTGATCTGAAAAGCACTTTGGAATGTGTAATACACATATTGAAGTTGAAAAGAGGCCCAGAACACTTGGTGACATGCCAAGAAGAAAAAAATGTTAGGAAACTGTTTGCACAGTGTGAAAATTTCTGTTTGGTTTTGTACCGTCTTGGCAGTCCATTATATCCGTCACGTCAACCACCAGCTTTGCTATTCAAATTCCCATACATTTATGAATCAGAACATTATTGAAGAATACTGAGTTTCTTAATGATAAATGCTCTTAATACAGAATTATAATTACCGATTCGTTTCTTACTGCACACCATAGGCAACTTATCTAAAAATTTCAAAATAAAGTAGGAATAATTTGGGGGTAAACAGAAGATAGGAATCTAACTGAGGTTTAACAGATAACAGGGGTTGCAAATGACTCATTCTCACCTTGACAGTCTCATACCAACAGGGCTGCTTGACTTGGTAATAGACTACTGATTTGTATTCTGAAATGCCTTCATATCCAGCACCAGGGTGAATTGCTTTCTTCGGATGGAAGGAAAAAATGAGAAGGGAATAATTTTGTTTAGAAAAGGAAGAGGACCCCATATACCATGCACAAGCCCCTTACCCCAAAACACATCCACTGATCGGCTGATTAAGTTTGGGGGAATGAAGAACAGAGAATGAATTTCTATCACTTTATTCAATGGTCTATAATATCAATTTGGTAGCAGTTAAGGAACCCAGCACTGCCTAAATATTCTTCTTTCCTGTAACTTGTATTTTCTCTTCCCTCCCCAGGCATGCATTCTCCTCTGATTCTTTCCTCTTTTCTCTCTCAGGAAACATGACGATGATGAGAAGTTAGGTGACAAATGCAGACGCGCCACTGTTTGCAGAAAAGCATTTCTCTTTCCTGTCTACATTCTGTTTTAGGGACTTGGGGTATTGGCACAGCATATTCACTCAAACTCAGGGCTGCATCTTTTCCTGGTCATGAACCACTTAGCTCAGTAGAACCAGCCCTTGGTGGGGCACTATCAAACAAAATGACCAACAGGAGAAGGTGTCTACTTGAAATGAGCTCATCTGCTCTTACCAACAGCACAAATAAAGCACTCTCATACAGTGGCTCACAGCATTCAGCTTCTCCCTCTCATGCAGAATACGACTTGACTTAGTGAACTGCCTGGCTATCTGCTTCCTTAATAGATTATAACATCCATGGGAAGTGATGAAATTGTATTTCATTGTAGCCTCAAACAACTCTGCAACAGGACACTCTGTGAGTCAAGTCAATCAAGTGCTTGGTCCTTGGTTATCAAAGCAGGTAACTATGGCTTATACGAGAAGAGCTGGAGTTCAGCAGAGGTCATGCAGCCTCCTGTGACCACCTCCTGCCTATCCTCTTTGATGTCAGAATCAGGACTCACTTCTTTATGTGGGCAGAAAGCTGACAGATACCTGCTTTAGATCTTGTCTTAATGTGAAAAAAACAAAAACAAAAACAAAAAAGAAGGAAAGAAAATGGAAAAGAAAAGAAAATAGAAGAAGGGGAGGGAGAGGGGGAGGGGGAGGCAGAGGTAGAAGAGGGGAAGGCTGGGGAAAGGAGGGGAAGGGAGGGGAGGGGAGGGGAGTGAAGGGAAGGGAAGGGAAAGGAGAGGAAACAAAGAAAAAAAAAGAAAAGAAAAGAGGAAAGCAAAGCAAAACAACGCAGGCTGCACATGGTGGCTCACGCCTGTAATTCTAGCACTTTGGGAGGCTGAGGTGAGCAGATCACGAGGTCAGGAGTTTGAACCCAGCCTGGCTAACATAGTGAAACCCCGTCTCTACTAAAAATACAAAAACATTAGTCGAGTGTGGTGGCAGGTACCTGTAATCTCAGCTACCTGGGAGGCTGAGGCAGAAGAATTGGTTGAACCTGGGAGGCAGAGGTTGCAGCAAGCAGAGATTGTGCCACTGCACTCCAGCCTGGGTGACAGTGCGAGAGTCCATCAAAAAAAAAAAAAAAAGAAGAAGAAGAAGAAAGAAAAGCTGCCAGAGCTGGAGGAACTCTGGACTTGAATTCAGGATACTTGGATACCCTCCCAGCTCTGCCACTAATGCCTGTGTTTCCAGAGAAAATAACTCTTCCTTTTAAAGTTTCTTACAGTTTCCTGTTCATTAAAACTAAAGAGCAGGCTGGGCGTGGTGGCTCACGCCTGTAATCTCAACACTTCGGGAGGCTGAGGTGGGCAGATCACGAGGTCAGAAGATGGAGACCATCCTGGCTAACACGGTGAAACTCCATCTCTCCTAAAAATACAAAAAAACTAGCCAGGTGTGGTGGTGGGCGCCTGTAGTCCCAGCTACTCGGGAGGCTGAGGCAGGAGAATGGTGTGAACCCGGGAGGCAGAGTTTGCAGTGAGCGGAGATCGCACCACTGCACTCCAGCCTGGGCAACAGAGCGGGACTCTGTCTCAAAAAAACAAACAAACAAAAAAACCACTAAAGAGCAGTGGTAGCAGATGCCTACCCAAGGGATCTTCCAGTTTCAGTCTCTGATGAGCGCATGTTCTTTGGTTCGGCTCACCCAGGGAAGGAAATGTGCTTTCTGATGCTATTCGAGCAACCAGGCCACTTAGCTAAAGCCTCAGAGTAACTGATCAAGCTTGAAAGTGGCAAAATAAGTTGAAAATGATAAATAACCTCTGCATTGGAAGCTTACACATAAAATCATTAGGGGCTGGAGCTATTTCTTAGCACAGGAGAAATATAAAAATAAGAGTCTAGATAGCTTCCTTAGTGAAACTGCTCATTGCTAATCATAAATTTAACAGTCTTTATATTTCTTTTCTCAGGAAAATCCAAACCCATCCTGATGCAAAAAAGAATTAAAATAGGGCCAAAAGTCTACGGTGATTGTAAAGATGGATGTGATGGCAGCAGGATTTCTGAGCCACACCACGCACCTCCAAGAGCTTGCCTTCCTCATCGTGCACAGACATCGTCACCTCCACATTCTTTGGCGTCTTCTTCTTCCCTTTGTCAAACTCGCCATGGATCAGGGTGACATAGATGTCATTCCGAACATCTCCTGCAATATGACCAAGCATGCTGTGAGTGTTGCTGAGAGAAGTCAATCTAAGTTTCACAATGTCATATGACACAAAAGATAAAGACGATATGAAATGTTCTGGTTTTATACTGAACTACTCATCTGACAAGAGGCTTTCATATGCATTTGTTGTCTTCAGCTTATCTCATTTTACCTTTCCATGCATACCAAGATGTCTTTACACTGTGGTTTTATAGAAAATTAAGTAGTAATTCTTTCTCTATTAAAAATTTCTGTCTAATAATAAATGTGTATTATATATTATTAGGTTACAGTGGCAGATCGTTTTTCAATAGTGCCTTGGAGACTGTGATATTTTGAATACATCTGATAATAATGAAGGCAACTGTCTATTGAGTGCTTATTATATGCTGTGCCAGGCACTGGTCAAAATGTCTTATCTGTATTAATGTAATCAATTACAGACTAACTTGTTAATCTATAGAACAACCTGACGAGATAGACACTCCTTCTGAAAGCCTATAGAGTATGTTTTTCTTTTCTTTTTTGATACATGATCTTGCTCTGTTGCCCAGGTTGGAGTGCAGTGGTGCAATCTTGGCTCACTGCAACATCGGCCTGTTGTGCTCAAGTGATCCTCTCACCTTAGCCTCCCAAGTAGCTGGGATTACAGGCACACACCACCATGCCTGGCTAATGTTTTTGTATTTTTTGTAGAGAAGGAGTCTCACTACGTTGCCCAGACTGGTCTCAAACTCCTGGACTCAAGCAATCTGCCCACCTCAGCCTCCCAAACTGCTGGGATTACAGGTGTGAGCCACTATGCCCAGCCTAGAGTACTTTACATTTCTTTAAATCAGTTTACTTGATTTTATCAATGAAAGAATGCTTTCTGCTGGTTTCTTCTTCATTACCCAGCAAAAGAAATTTAATTAATAAATTTGTAGCCCACATATTAAAGAAAAATATTAAATGTTATTGAAGTACATAAAGGAAACTTGGAATAAATGTAAAGTATATTAAATCCCTAGATGAAAAAACTATTGAAAAAATGATTCCAATACCTGCACTATATTAAACTGCCTCCCAATGTAAAAAACAAAACCTTTTAACACTATAAGAAAACAGGAGTGCATATTTAGAGCAGTGATCATTTTGATCATTTCCCCAATTGGAAAAAAATAAGATACTGCTTACACTTGCTGAGGATGAAGAAAAAGGGGCTTATTCACACAGCACAGTTTGAAATCTTACTTAACACACTCTTTGTCAATGGAGAAACTGAAAATGTGTCAAAAGTCTCAATACGGCAATTCCACTGGTAATATTTGTCTCAAAGTATTAGAAATGTGGGCAATAATTTACCTGTAAGGATATTCGCTGTGGTGTTTATAAAAGTGGAAACGTGGAAACAATCTAAATTTCCAAGCACAGGGAACTAGTGGAATAAATTATGGTATAATAATGATGGCGGTAATATTCATTTTACAAAGTGCTTGAGCTCCTACTCTGCAGCAGGCATGTGCTGGGTGTCTGGGTGGTGATGGTGAGCCACTCACCATCCTTGCCCCAACTCAGGTTACAGTCTAGTGCAGGAGAGAAGCACCAGTCAAATAATCTGCACAAGTAAACCCACAATTACCAATGGAGGAACATGCCAGGCTCTGTGAATGCACAATACCAGGACCTGACCTCGTCTGCGGGCTATGAGAATCTTTCCTTTCAGCTGTTAGCATGGTCAGGGAGAGTGGCCTGTGCAAAGGCCCAGAGGTAGGAGACAACCTGACTGACATTCTCACAGTGAGGGGGTGTTCTGGTGTGAGATGAGGTTGTAGAGACAGAAATAAGCCAGATTCTCCTGAGGCCGGTAGGCAAATTAAGAATTTTTATACTTACCCTCCACATAAATGAAAGTCAGTAAGATGTTTTCAGTGAGAGAGGAGTGGGGTGAGATCAGGTGTGCTTATGAAACAGAACATTTGGATGCAGTACGAACAAGAGAAAATGAGCAAAGAGAGAGCAGAAACATGAAAACCAGGTAGGAAGTTATGGCAGTCATCCAGGGAAGAGGCCATTGTAGCTCCAACTTGGGTGGTGGCAATGGAGACGGAGAGAAGGGAAAGAGTGATTTGAGAGTCCTTTCAAAGGTAATGCTGACAGGTCTTATCTACTAATTTATGTGAGTTGTAAAGGAAAGGGAGGTATCAAGGGTAACTTTCTGGCTTCTTGCTTTGTGCAGTGGATGGATAGGTGGGTGGATGGATGAGTGGATGGGTAGGTGGGTGGGTGGATGGATGATGGGTGGGTGGGTGGATGGACAGAGGTTAGATAGGTGGATGAGTGGATGGATAGGTGGACGGTTGGATGGGTAGGTGGATGGGTGGGTGGATGGATGATAGACAGGTGGGTGGGTGGGTGGATGGACGGATGGATGAATGGATGGAGGTGTTATTTTCTTAGATAAAACACAAGAGAGGAGCCTCAGGCCTAGATGCACAGAATTATGAGGTCCAAACGGGGATGCTGAGTACGACTTAGCCAATTAAAGCAAGGAGGGGCTGGGTGTTCTGGCTCATGCCTGTAATCTCAGCACTTTGGGAGGCAGAGACAAGAGGACTGCTTGAGCCCAGGAGTTCAGGATTAGCCTGGGCAACATAATGAAACTTGGTCTCTACAAAAAAAAAAAAAAAAAAAAAAATTAAATTAGCCAGATGTGGTGGCTCATGCCCATAGTCCCGGCTACCCAGGAGACTGAGGTGGGAGGACTGCTTGAGCCCAGGAGATCGAGGCTTACAGTGAGCTATGATCACACAACTGTACTCCAGCCTGAGTGACAGAGCAAGACCTTGTCTCAAAAAAAAAAAAAAAAAAAAAAAAAAAAAAGAGGGGAGTCCTGAGGCAGGAAATAGCTGGCTATATGGTCCTAGAGTTCACTGAAGAGGTCTTGGTGCTGGAGCTACAGATTTGAAGGTGTCGGGCAGATGAAAGCCAAGTGAGTGGATGATGCCCCTAGGGAGAAAATACAGGTGAAACAGAAAGAGGGCTGTTCTGGGCTGAACTGTGTCCTCCCCAAATTCATATGCTGAAGCCGTAACCCCTAGTAACGCAGAATATGACTGTATTTGGAGATAGGGCCTTTAAAAGAGGAAGTAAGGTAAAATGAGGTCATATAGGTGGGCCCTAATCCCATATGACTGGTTCCCTCATACAAAGAGATTAAGACACAGACATGCACAGAGGGACGACCAAGTGAAGACGCAGGGAGAAGATGGCCGTCTGCAAGCCAAGAAGAAAGGCCTCCCGAGAAGCCATCCCTGCTGTCACCTTGATGTTGAACTTCCAGTCTCCCATCCTTTGTTGTGAGAAAACTAACGCTGACACCACCCAGTCCGTGGTATTTTGCTATGGCAGCCCAAGCACACTAATACAGGGTCTCAGAACCAAATAGCAAGGAACTTCGACATTTAGAGGCGAAGTAGAACATGAGAAGGTGGCAAACGGGTTCTAGCAGAGGCCCCAGGGAAATGGAGAAACAGAGAAAAGTGAGGGGTCACCAATGAGAAGGGAAGGAAATATTTCAACAATGTCAGATGCTGCTGAGAGGTCACAGAGCTGATCACTAGGCTAGAAAACACCAATCAGATGTAGAGATACCATGATCATGGGTGATTCTCATGAGGGCTACTCTTGAGAGGCTGGAGTGGGGCTGGCAGAGGTGAGAAAACAGAAAGAGAGTGGACAGAATCACTCCTGTGACACTGAAGACAGAGAGTCAAAACTCCTCGCTAGAGGGCAAGAGGGTACAGGGGAGAGTTAAGGAGGCAACTGGAACCAGTTCACATGGTGATGGGACAACAGGAAGGAGTTCCAAGCCCAGGGAGTTGGGTCTAGACCTGGATTTCTCAGACCTGACTCACCACCGGATCACCCTGGGAGCTCTGAATCAGTCTCTAGAAATCTAGGAATCTGTACTTTCATGGAGATCTTCCAGGAGATCTTGATTAGCTGATCCACAGACTAGCACTGGAAACCCTTGTTCTAGATGATTTTTTAATTTTTTTTTTAATTATACTTTAAGTTCTAGGGTACATGTGCACAACGTGCAGGCTTGTTACATATGTATACATGTGCCATGTTGGTGTGCTGCACCCATTAACTCCTCATTTACATTAGGTATATCTCCTAATGCTATCCCTCCGCATTCCCCCTACCCCACAACAGGCCCAAGTGTGTGATGTTCCCCTTCCTGTGTCCAAGTGTTCTCGTTGTTCCCACTGATGAGTGAGAAGATGCAGTGTTTGGTTTTTTGTCCTTGGAATCGTTTGCTGAGAATGATGGTTTCCAGCTTCATCCATGTCACTACAAAGGACATGAACTCATCATTTTTTATGGCTGCATAGTATTCCATGGTGTATACATGCCACATTTTCTTAATCCAGTCTATCACTGTAGGACATTTGGGTTGGTTCCAAGTCTTTGCTATTGTGAATAGTGCCACAATAAACATATGTGTGCATGTGTCTTTACAGCAGTGTGATTTATAATCCTTTGGGTATATACCCAGTAATGGGATGGCTGGGTCAAATGGTATTTCTAGTTCTAGATTCCTGAGGAATCAACACACTGTCTTCCACAATGGTTGAACTAGTTTACAGTCCCTCCAACAGTGTAAAAGTGTTCCTATTTCTCCACATCCTCTTCAGCACATGTTGTTTCCTGACTTTTTAATGATCACCATTCTAACTGGTATGAGATGGTATCTCATTGTGGTTTTGATTTGCATTTCTCTGATGGCCAGTGATGATGAGCATTTTTTCATGTGTCTGTTGGCTGCATAAATGTCTTCTTTTGAGAAGTGTCTGTTCATAGCCTTCGCCCACTTGTTGATGGGGTTGTTTTTTTCTTGTAAATTTGTTTGTGCTCCATGTAGATTCTGGATATTAGCCCTTTGTCAGATGAGTAGATTGCAAAAATTTTCTACCATTCTGTAGGTTGCCTGTTCACTCTGATAGCAGTTTCTTTTGCTGTGCAGAAGCTTTTTAGTTTAATTAGATCCCATTTGTCAACTGTGGCTTTTGTTACCATTGCTTTGGTGTTTTAGACATGAAGTCCTTGCCCATGCCTATGTCCTGAATGGTATTGCCTAGGTTTTCTTCTAGGGTTTTTATGGTTTTACGTCTAACATTTAAGTCTTTAATCTATCTTGAATTAATTTTTGTATAAGGTATAAGGAAGGGATCCAGTTTTAGCTTTCTACATATGGCTAGCCAGTTTTCCAAGCACCATTTATTAAATAGGGAATCCTTTTCCCACTTCTTGTTTTCATCAGGTTTGTCAAAGATCAGATGGTTGTAGATGTGTGGTGTTATTTCTGAGGCCTCTGTTCTGTTCCATTGGTCTATATCTCTGTTTTGGTATCAGTACCATGTTGTTTTTGCTGTTTTGGTTACTGTAGCCTTGCAGTATAGTTTCAAGTCAGGTAGCATGATGCCTCCAAATTTTTTCCTTTGCCTTAGGATTGACTTGGCAATGCAGGCTCTTTTCTGGTTCCACATGAACTTTAAAGTAGTTTTTTCCAATTATGTGAAGTCATTGGTAGCTTGATGGGGATGGCATTGAATCTATAAATTACCTTGGGCAGTATGGCCACTTTCACGATATTGTTTCTTCCTACCCATGAGCATGGAATGTTCTTCCATTTGTTTGTATTCACTTTTATTTCATTTTATTTTATCAGTAGTTTGTAGCTCTCCTTAAAGAGGTCCTTCATATCCCTTGTAAGTTGGATTACTAGGTATTTTATTCTCTTTGAAGCAATTGTGAATGGGAGTTCACTCATGATTTATATTTTTCAAAGAACATCTTTAGTTCTGCCTTCATTTCGTTATTTACCCAGTAGTCATACAGAAGCAGGTTGTTCAGTTTCCATGTAGTTGAGCGGTTTTGAGTGAGTTTGTTAATTCTGAGTTCTGGTTTGAATGCACTGTGGTCAGAGAGACAGTTTGTTATAATTTCTATTCTTTTACATTTGCTGAGGAGTGCTTTACTTCCAACGATGTGGTCAACTTTGGAATAAGTGCGACGTGGTGCTGAGAAGATGTATATGTATATTCTGTTGATTTGGGGTGTATATTTTTGTATTTTTAGTAAAGACGGGGTTTCACTGTGTATATTCTGTTGATTTGGGGTGGAGAGTTCTGTAGATGTCTATTAGATCTGCTTGGTGCAGAGCTGAGTTCAATTCCTGGATATCCTTGTTAACTTTCTGTCTCGTTGATCTGTCTAATGTTGACAGTGGGATGTTAAAGTCTCCCATTATTATTGTATGGGAGTCTAAGTCCCTTTGTAGGTCTCTAAGGACTTTCTGTATGAATCTGGGTGCTCCTGTATTGGGTGCATGTATATTTAGGATAGCTAGCTCTTCTTGTTGAATTGATCCCTTTACCATTATGTAATGGCCTTCTTCGTCCCTTTTGAGCTTTGTTGGTTTAAAGTCTGTTTTACCAGAGACTAGGATTGTAACCCCTGCCTTTTTTTGTTTTCCATTTGCTTGGTAGATCTTCCTCTATCCCTTCATTTTGAGCCTATGTGTGTCTCTGCACGTAAGATGGTCTCCTGAATACAGCAAACTAATGGGTCTTGACTCTATCCAATTTGCCAGTCTATGTCTTTTAATTGGATCATTAATCCCATTTACATTTAAGGTTAATATTGTTATGTGTGAATTTGATATTGTCATTATGATGTTAGCTGGTCATTTTGCTCGTTAGTTGATGCAGTTTCTTCCTAGCATCGATGGTCTTTACAACTTGGCACGTTTTTGCAGTGGCTGGTACCATTTGTTCCTTTCCATGTTTAGTGCTTCCTTCAGGAGCTCTTGTAGGGCAGGCCTGGTGGTGACAAAATCTCTCAGCATTTGCTTTTCTGTAAAGGATTTTATTTCTTCTTCACTTATGAAGCTTAGTTTGGCTGGATATGAAATTCCAGGTTGAAAAATCTTTTCCTTAAGAATGTTGAATACTGGTCCCCACTCTCTTCTGGCTTGTAGAGTTTCTACCGAGTGATCTGCTGTTAGTCTGATGGGCTTCTCTTTGTGGGTAATCTGACCTTTCTGTCTGACTGCCCTTAGCATTTTTTCCTTCATTTCAACCTTGGTGAATTTGACAATTATGTGTCTTGGAGTTGCTCTTCTCAAGGAGTATCCTTGTGGCGTTCTCTGTATTTCCTGAACTTGAACGTTGGCCTGCCTTGCTAGGTTGGGGAGGTTCTCCTGGATAATATCCTGCAGAGTGTTTTCCAACTGGGTTCCATTCTCCCCATCACTTTCAGGTACACCAATCAGATATAGCTTTGGTCTTTTCACATGGTCTCATATTTCTTGGAGGCTTTGTTTGTTTCTTTTTATTCTTTTTTTCTCTAAACTTCTCTTCTCGCTTCATTTCATTCATTTGATCTTCCATCTCTGCTACTCTTTCTTCCAGTTGATCAAATTGGCTACTGAAGCTTGTGTGTTCGTCACGTAGTTCTCGTGCCATGGTTTTCAGCTCCATCAGATCCTTTAAGGACTTCTCTGCATTGGTTATTCTAGTTAGCCATTTGTCTAATCTTTTTTCAAGGTTTTTAACTTAATTGCTATGGGTTCGAACTTCCTCCTTTAGCTTGGAGAAGTTTGATCGTCTGAAGCCTTCTTCTCTCAACTTGTCAAAGTCATTCTCTGTCCAGCTTTGTTCTGTTGCTGGCGAGGAGCTGCGTTCCTTTGGAAGAGGAGAGGCACTCTGATTTTTAGAATTTTCAGTTTTTCTGCTGTTTTTTCCCCATCTTTGTGGTTTTATCTACCTTTGGTCTTTGATGATGGTGACATACAGATGGGGTTTTGGTGTGGATGTTCTTTCTGTTAGTTTTCATTCTGACAGTCAGGATGGTCAGCTGCAGGTCTGTTGGAGTTTGCTGGAGGTCCACTCCAGATCCTGTTTGCCTGGGAAGCAGCAGCGGAGGCTGCAGAACAGCGAATATTGCTGAACAGAAAATGTTGCTGCCTGATCATTCCTCTGGAAGTTTCGTGTCAGAGGGGTACCTGGCTGTGTGATGTGTTAGTCGGCCCCTACTGGGGGATGTCTCCCAGTTAGGCTATTTGGGGGTCAGGGACCCATTTGAGGAGGCAGTCTGTCCATTCTCAGATCTCAAGCTCTGTGCTGGGAGAACCACTACTCTCTTCAAAGCTGTCAGACAGGGACATTTAAGTCTGCAGAGGTTTCTGCTGCCTTTTGTTCGGCTATGCCCTGCCCCCAGAGGTGGAGTCTACAGAGGCAGGCTGGCCTCCTTGAGCTGAGGTGGGCTCCACCCAGTTCGAGCTTCCTGGCAGCTTTGTTTACCTAGTCAAGCCTCAGCAATGGCAGGCGCCCCTCCCCCAGTCTCGCTGCCAGCTTGCAGTTCGATCTCAGACTGCTGTGCTAGCAATGAGCGAGGCTCCATGGGCGTGGAACCCTCTGAGCCAGGCGTGGGATATAATCTCCTGGTGTGCTGTTTGCTAAGATCATTGGAAAGCACAGTATTAGGGTGGGAGTGACCTGATTTTCCAGGTGCCATCTGTCACTGCTTTGTTTGGCTAGGAAAGGGAATTCCCTGACCCCTGGAGCTTCCAGTGTGAGGCGATGCCTCACCCTGCTTCAGCTCACGCTCGGTGGGCTGCACCCACTGTCCTGCACCCACTGTCCGACACGCCCCAGTGAGATGAACCTGGTACCTCAGTTGGAAATGCGGAAATCACCCGTCTTCTGTGTCGCTCACAATGGGAGCTGTAGACTGGAGCTGTTCCTATTCGGCCATCTTGGAACCACCCCCATAGATGATTTTTTTTGTCTTTCTTTCTTGAGACAGAGCCTTACTCTATTGCCCAGGCTGGAGTGCAGTGGCATGATCTAACCTCACTACAAACTCTGCCTCCCGAGTTCAAGTGATCCTCCCGCTTCAGCCTTCCAAGTAGCTGGGATTACAGGCATGCACCACCAATCCCAGCTTTTTTTTTTTTTTTTTTTTTAGACAGAGTCTTTCTGTGTCCCCCTAGAGTGCAGTGGTGCAATCTCAGCTCACTGCAACCACCACCTCCTGTGTTCAAGCAATTCTCCCGCCTCAGCCTCCCGAGTAACTGGGATTACAGGTGCACGTCAACTCTCCCAGCTAATTTTTGTATTTGGAATAGAGATGGGGTTTTACAATGTTGGCCAGGATGGTCTTGAACTCCTGACCTCAAGTGATCCACCCACCTCAGTCTCCCAAAGTGTGGGATTACAGATGTGAGCCGTCTCGCTTGGCCATATTCTAGATGAATTTTAAAACCAATGTAGCCCTTGGCATTCTATGAACCAATCCTATTGACTTAAACAAACAAACAAACAAAAAACTTAATGTTATTTTACAAGCCAGATTTCAAAGGTAAACTCACCTTATTCAAAGGCCTCAGAAGAAGCCAACCCTGCTGTCACCCTGATCAAAGAATAAACTCCTCTACTTTATATTTTCAGATTTGTGTCTCATTGTAGCAGTAAAACCACCTTAAGGTAGAGAATATTACTACTAAGTTTTTTTTTCTTTAACAAGAAGACAAAACATTTTCCCAGAATGTTGATCAATGTATATCAGGGTAAAATGGCTATGGAATGGACAAAATAAGCAAAAAATTATCTTCTTTTATGAGAAAAAGAAAGAAAGAGTGATCTCCATTTTATTACTTTTTTATTCATTCATTCCACAAATATTCATTTAAGACTCACTACACGTAGACAGTGTGGGCAGCAATAAGTTATCACTGCCCCTTAACTTCTCAAAGGAGAAATAAGATCTTGTATTACTTTAAAATACCTAATTTATTTATTTATTTATTTTATTTTATTTTGAGACAGAGTCTTGCTCTGTCACCCAGGCTGGAGTGCAGTGGCGCAGTCATAGCTCACTGCAACCTCTGCCTCTTGGGCTCAAGCGATTCTCATGCCTCAGCCTCCTGAGTAGCTGGGACTACAGGAGCCTGCCACCGTGCCCAGCTAATTTTTGTATTTTTGATGCAGACAAGGTTTCACCATGTTGGCCAGGCTGGACTGGAAGTCCTGACCTCAAGTGATCTGCCTTCCTTGGCCTCCCAAAATGCTGGGATTACAGACATGAGCCACCATGCCTGGCCTAAAATAACCTAGATTTTTGTGCAACAGATAAGTTGGTTTTCTAGAATTTTTCTAACATGGCATGGTTGTTTTGCTAGAATTTCTATTAATATCAGTTTATAGCAACATGTATAAAATTTGAGGGACTGATTCCCTTTTCTTAGTATGGATATTAAAATTAAATGGGTGAAGTCAGCAAATCGAGAGAACACACACATATGCAGATCACTAGAAAGAAGATGAAACAGGAAAATGCTGACTATTCTCGTCACAACAAGAATAGGGAGAGCCAGAGCACTTTTGGAGCTGCAGAGAATGGAGAGAGCAAGGCGCCTACATGCTGGGGATGTCATAACGAGAAAGGGGCACTCAAATGAGGCCAATTAGTCTCCCGAACGGAGCACCCTGTGGTATCTGAGAGGGTCTGTGTAAAAGAGAGAGTAAGAAAATTTGAGTTATGTTTAAAAGCATTATTTTGGGCTTGCACACTGGGTAGCTTCTTAAGCACTGCAGGTGTCTCTGTTTGTGTCTCAGTTGCCTCAGGGCCAATGAATGTAAATAACCAAGTCTTCTGGATCCAAGTTGCCTCCACCGTCCAATAAGAAACAATCACTGCACAGGAGGAAGCAAACAGGTGAGCCATGCAAAGTGCTTACCTGGCAGTATGATTTCAGGAAAGCCCATCTTCCGGGCTATTGCTGTTGATCTATCAACCAAGTGTGAAAAATTCTTCTGAACCTGTGTGAGGTCACCTGGTAAGAGCTTCAAGGATACCCAAAGTCCTTTGAACAAATAAAAGATAAATTTTCAGTTCTTTGTATGATCTGTATAACACATGCATAACTGTTGAAAAGAACATTTAAATTGTATAGTCACAATCTTACTATAAAGATGTAAATTCTCCCCCAGTTGACCTATAATTTTAATGACACTTCCATTAAAATCACAACATGACCTCTTTGAGAATTTGACAGAGACGTGAACAGATGCTAACTTTGGGGGAAAAAAAGGGTAAAGATAGGCCCTATCAGATACCAGAATATATGGTAAAGCTACAATGATCTGTGATACTAATGGTTAAAAAAGACATATACATGAAACAATGAAATACTATAGTATATAGCAATTTAATATATGGCAAAAGAGGCATAACAAATCATGAAAAAATCCAATAATTACATGAATATGCTGGGATTATTTTCTTGCTACTTAAGAAAATTTACTTTCTCATCTTGTATTTTCATTAAAATAAATTCCCAATAATGAATTACATAGAAAAAGAAGGCAGAATGTTAAAAGGAAAAAGAAGTGTATAGTTATTAAACCTCTGAGAACAAACCATTTTTCTTTTTTTTCTTTCTTTGAGACAGAGTCTCACTTTGTTGCCCAGGCAGAATGCGGTGGCATCATCTCAGCTCGCTGCAACTTCTGACTCCTGAGTTCAAGCAATTCTCATGCCTTAGCCTCCCCAGTAGCTGGGATTACAGGTGTGCACCAACACACTAGCTAATTATTGTTTTTTTTTTTTTAGTAGAGATGGGGTTTCACTATGTTAGTCAGGCTGGTCTCAAACTCCTAACCTCAAGTAATCCACCTGCCTCAGCCTCCCAAAGTGCTAAGATTACAGGCGTGAGACATCACGCCCAGCCCTAATGATTTTTAAATATCAGTTTGCAACATAACCAAGAGTGCAATAAGATAAACACTCACACATGGTAGAAATCTATGGCAAGCGATTTGGCAATATTTATATCTCCATGTGTAGGCTTGTTCCCAGCATGTGACCTAGAAATCCAACTTCTGGGAATTTTCTTGGGGAGACAATCTTAAACATGGAAAAGATTTCATGTATAAAGATAGTCAGAGTAGGGGTTTTTATATTTGTAATAATGACAAATTAGAAAGCACTTAAGTGTTTATCTAGGGGATTCCCTTTTCTTAAGTCTAAATGCTGGAATATTATGCAGCCACAAAAAGTATTTGTGAAGAGCATAACAACATTTGGAAAGTGCTTGTTTGGCATGAAGTATGGTATTTGGGAAAAAAAGAAAGAAAAAAATGAAAAGTGCTTGTTTTGTTGTTAGGCAGCAAGAATGGAAATGACTTTTTTTCAGTTTTGTTACAAAAATTACACATACATGGTAATCTGTTTAGTATAAGGGTTTTCCACTCCAGCTGAAATTATACTTAGTTAAGAGCTCTAAAAAAACAGAAATAGGGCCGGGCACAGTGGCTTACACCTGTAATCCCAGCACTTTGGGAGACTGAAGCGGGAGGATCACTTGAGTTCAGGAGTTCGAGACCAGCCTGGCTAACATAGTAACAGCCTGTCTCTACTAAAAATAGAAAAATTAGCCAGGTGTGATGACAGGTGCCTGTAATCCCAGCTACTCGGGAGGCTGAGTCTGGAGAATCACTGGAACCCGGGCAACAGAAGTTGCAGTGAGCCAGGATTGCACCATTGCACCCCAGCCTGGGCGACAGAGCGAGACTCTATCTCAAAAAAACAAAAACAAAAATAAAAACAGAAATATATTTAGTTATTTGTTTTCAGATTCTTTATTGATTCCTTGCATGTCTTTCCTATACAGGATAATTGCAAGTACATAAGAAACTAAATATTATGAAAATAACATGTTTTCTGATTGCTTCCATTTTGGAAGACAGTTACAGGGTAGTGAAAAAAAGTCATTCAGTCTCTGTATTTTTGATATGTACAGACTAATTCATTCTCTACTTTCTTTTTTTTTTTTTTTTGAGACGGAGTCTCGCTCTGTCGCCATACTGCAGAGTAGTGGCAAAATCTTGGCTCATTGCAATCTCTGACTTCGTGGTTCAAGAGATTCTCCTGCCTCAGCCTCCTGAGTAGCTGGGGTTACAGCCATGCGCCACCATGCCTAGCTAATTTTTGTATTTTTAGTAGAGACAAGGTTTCACCATGTTGTTCAGAAGGGTCTCCAATTCCTGATCTTGTGATTCGCCCACCTCGGCCTCCCAAAGTGCTGGGACTATAGGCGTGAGCCACCCCCAGCCCAGTCTCTACATATTTTCGATATAGGAGTTAAGAAATTATTTAAACAGATAGTGAGGGTAAGGATATCCTCAGCAAGGTTTTCCTTTTAATGAAAAGCAGTCCCCAAATCATTTTCTTTTCCAACAAAGATTAGCCTGTAAAATTGAGCTGCAGACATAGACAAGCAAGCTGGAAGCTCACATGGGTGAATGCCAGCAGTTGTGCCAATAGGAAAGGGCTACCTGGAGCCTAGGCATGTCCAACATGGCGGCTCCATCGTCCCTTCTCTTTGCCAGCCACGTGTACAGTAAGAAGCAGACAACATGGCGCCAGCCAGGTGGAAAGCCCATTTGCATAAGATTAGAATGGAGTGACCAGTCTTCCCTGCATGCTATGTAAATGTCACACCTGGTCTAACGAATCTGTAGGCCCTACAGAAATCAGACACCACCTCCTCAAGCCTGCCTATAAAATCTGGGAGCCCCTGTCTCTCATGAGAGACAGAGAGCGATTCTCCTTTCTCTTTCTTTTGCCTATTAAACCTCCACTCCTGAACTCAATCTTCGTGTGTGTCCATGTCCTTAATTTTCTGGGCATGGGACAACAAACCCTTGGGTATTACCCCAGACAACAATGCTGCCTCATTTTTTTAAACTAATTTCATAAGCTCTGCAAACACAAGGTCTTAAAAAGTTGGTTAAAGCTCAGAGGGGTTCCTCTCCATGGAATCTTTAGTAAAAGGTGAAAGATTTATAAAATATTAAGGAAAATCAAAGTATTCAATGTTTGAAATTTTACAAATATGGTCATCACCTTGGTATTTGAGTCTTAACACTGCTTTTCCTTATTTGATTCAAAATGCAGTTTCCTTATTTGATTCAAAATGCAATTCAATTCAAAATAAGTTCAAATGCAGAACTTCTCTTAGTTAAAACTCTATCAACAGAGCATGATATGGAGATACTGAAAACTAAAATTTTTACATTATTTTATATTAACACATATTCATCTGTATTACTTTGGTTTCCTTCCTCTCAGTTTTAAAAAATGTGATGGGATAAACTTATTCAGAATAGAGCACAATTATTATCTAGGGTCGGCATTGGGAATGAAGGGTAGACAAAAATGTGGAGGCCAGGAGCGGTGGCTCATGCCTATAGTTCCAGGGATTTGGGAGGCCAAAGTGGGAGGAACACTTGAGGCGAGAAGTTGAGACCAGCCTGGGCAATATAGTAAGATCCCATCTCTACAAAAAATTTAAAAATTAGCTGAGCATGGTGGTGCATGTCTGTAGTCCCAGCTACTTGGGAGGCTGAGGTAGGAGGATTGCTTGAGCCCAGCAAGTGGAGACTGCAGTGAGCCAAGACCACGCAACTGCACTCCAGCCTGGGTGACAACATGAGACCGTCTCAAAAATAAATAAATAAATGAATAAAGAGTAAAGACTCATGGGATAAAAATTTGTTCCACAGAATTTACAAAACACAACTGTGATCAAATCGACTGTTGGGTGCGTCTCAATGCAGTTCAGTCTTAAAAGCCTATGGTAGGAAGCCTGAGGTCTCCAGCAGAGGCTGTTTTGTATCAGAGAAAGATAATAAAGGGCAGGAATCCAAGGACCCAGCTGTGAATGTCCCCAACCCTCAGCAGAGTCCCTCCCAGCTCTGGCACCGGACTGTACCTTGCCCTTTGTGATTCACTTCCTTTGCTGCAATCACTTTATTCAAGACTGAAGTGAGTGGCTCATTCTCCCCAGTCACGTGTGATGTTATCAAAGGTGACATGATGAGCTGCCTCTGGCGGATGTAGGTTTCCATCGCAATTCTTGGAAAACAGAAATAAGAGGTAAGGTGGGAGGGGGAGAAAGGAAGTCTGCAGCACAACCTCAGATACTGGTGAGTTGTATGGGAATAATTTGGAAATATCAACACTAAATACCCCTATTCTATCTTTCTGTAGTTTTCCATTTTGTGTCTATCTTAAACACTAAATTCACCTTGGAAATGACTTGAGGCAAAGAGAGAGGAGAAAACCCCAAGAGTACACAAAACTGGTGACAAAAGGTTAGCAACTAAAATCAGAGGCAATGCTCCATGCTCTGTCAGAGGCAGAAGAGGCTGCTGCAGTAGAATTGAAGACAGAGCACCCACAGAAGGGGCAGGAGCCCCTAGCTCTACTTCTACTTGATAGTGAGCTCTGCAAGAGGCTCCCTTTGGGCCTCAGTTTCTCCATCTGTAAGAGATGGGCTGGGATCGCATGCCTGTTAAGGCTTCTGTCTAGTGTCAACCCCCTATGTACGAGCACAGTGTATATGCCTGGTGTCTGGCAGATGTTCTCAGATTTCTATGTGATGACAAGCTAGATCTTGGCATGGGTGCTGCCAAACAAGCTCCACTTGAGTGACCTTATCAGGCTGTGGCTCGTAAAGGGCGATCAAAGAACCAAACACAGCCCCCATTCTACTGAAGGCAGAAGCACGATCAGCAACTGCACCTCAGTGGGCAGTACAATAGTCTCCTGTCTCCTCTGTCCGCTGCATGTAAGCCAGTTTTCTCCACAGGGTTCCCTGCACCCTGACAATAAAACACACTGCAATATGTGACTGGCAAATGGGATTGCTACAGTCTTGAGTTCCTGTTTTTTATAAATGACTCTCTCTAAGTGGACTTGCACAGTACACATACCACACTCTCCTACTGGAAAACACGGTAAAGTTTTTGAAGTAGGTTATGGCAGCGCTTGCCATAAGTCTCAGGCATTCAATGCCAGAGGCTGCAGTCTACATCGTAAATACTTCACTGTGGCTGTTGGCGGCACAGTGAGCAGTAATCAAATTAAGGCAGGGTTCGTCAGGGACTCAAAGTGTGGATTATGCAGTGGGGACAATCTCAGGTCTAAGTATTGTGATATGGTTGCTAGAGGAAAGCTGGTTGAGCAGGGGGCACATCACCACCAGCAAATACACAGATGGCTGTTTCAGACACCTTTCATATCCATGAAGGCCACTCCTATTATGTACATATAATCTTAAAAACAAATATAACACATTCATAGTACTATAATATATATGGTACAGTATTTATATCTATTAAGTATTATATGTATATTTATATTTATTCAATATACAGTCATATGCCTAACAATGTTTCAGTTAATGACAGACTGCATAGATGACCGTAGTCCCATAAGATTATAAGGGAGCTGGCCAGGCGTGATGGCTCACACCTGTAATTCCAGCACTTTGGGAGGCCAAGGCGGGTGGATCACCTGAGGTCAGGAGTTCGACATGAGCCTGACCAACATGGTGAAACCCCGTCTCTACTAAAAATAGAAAAATTAGCCAGGTGTAATGGCATGCCCCTGTAATCTCAGCTACTCGGGAGGCTGAGGCAGGAGAATTGCTTGAACCCAGGAGGTGAGGTTGCAGTGAGCGGAGATCACGCCACTACACTCCAGCCTGGCCAACAAGAGCGAATCTCCATCTCAACAAAAAAAGATTATTAATGGAGCTGAAACATTCCTATTGCCTAGTGATATTATAGCTGTTTTAACATCTCAGCACAACTCATTACCCCTTCTAGGTTTAAATATGTTTAAAGACACAAATAGCACTGTGTTACAACTGCCTGCAGTGTTCAGTACAGTAGCATGCTGGACAGGTTTACAGTCTAAGAGCAATAGGCTATACCATACAGCCTAGGTGTGTAGTAGTCCATACATTCCGGATGTGTGTAAGTGCACTCTGTGGTGTCTACACAATGACAAGAGAGCCTAGCAACATGTTTCTCAGAACGTATCCCTGCCATGAAGTGATGCACGATTGTATTTAACATATCTATAAATGTAATCAACAAATTAACATTGTCTTAAATTCAACATATTTATAAAATATACTTAAACGTATTTCTATATTATACAATACATATTTATATAGGTGTGTGCATACAGTGTTTTCTATTATACACAAAACAAGAGCGGTATTCATGGAGATGAAAGTTATCACATAATTAACTTTAGCACTGTGCTACGTAAAATATTTGTCTCGTCTTGGAAGGTCAATATATAGGTGGTAGCATACAAGGTAAGTGCATTTTATTTTTAATTCTTTTATTTTATCTATATTTACTTTATATTTCATCTGAGACAGGGTATGACTCTGTCACCCAGGATGAAGTGCAATGGCCATATTTTAAAAATAATTCATAGTAGCCTCTGGATAAAAGAGATAAGTACTACTGAGCATGAGCTATTTGCACTATTATGTTTAGAAACTGGTCCAAAGGTGTGGACTTAACACTGAAAGATTAAAATTTTTATATTTTATATATTACATATAATACATATTTTTTATATTAAAAAAGACAACAGGAAAACAAAAATAGAGGCAAAATCACCAAGAATTACATCAACAGAAATAATCACTGTTAATCATGGAATACATTTTTCGAAATATCTAAATTTGAAGGCTTTTAATGCATTGTAACAATTTATATTCCTATAAGTAATGTATGTCTCTTTATAGCTACCCAAACACTAAAATGTGGTCAAGATAAAAACTAAACCTTGATGTTTCAATTTGCATTTCACTCATCCTCAATAAATGTACAATGCCATTTCTCTGTGTGTGTGTGTATTCCCTTCATGTCCTTATTAATTTCTATTAATTCTTTATATATTACAAATACTCATCCTTTCTCATACACGGTGCAAAGATTGTATTGTTTTTTTATATCTATAAGTTCTTTACAATTTTTGGGTGGTTAAATCTATCAATTTTTCTTTTTTTGGCTGAATCTTTAAAATGGCCTCCTTCTCATTACTACCATATAAGACTTCTATTTTCCTGTTAATATTTTAAGATTCTAGCTCTTACAGTTGTATGTTTAATCATCTAAAATTTACACTGGCGTAAGTTGTGAGACTACAATCTAACTTAGGGATCTTAAATGGCTAACTTTCTCCAAAAAAAATTTTTTTTTGCATAATGTATCTTTCTCCACTAATTTGTGATATCATTTGTAAACAAATGATACATTAACTCAAATATATGATTCTGGCTGGTTTGTAGAATTCTCAGTTTGTTCTACTTGTCTGCAGTGGCAGCCGCAAGTGAACCGAGATGATGCCTTCTGACTGGCACGATGGCCCCTGGTAGGCGTTGGTCCCGGCAATGCTCTCCGCCTCCACTAGGCCTACACTGTCTGAGCAGGTGCTGGAGCAGGTCACGACGTTCACACTTGCACTTCTTCAGAGTGACGCGGCTTGAATCTGCTCCCAGCAGTTCCTCAATGGCCTACCCATGGCTCCAGCTCCTGCAGCTCAATATGGAGGGCCTTAGTGAAGCTCTGCAGGGATCCTTTCACACACTCCCAGGATGGCTTTCCCCCGACATGCAGGAATGCCGGCCCATGGGTGGGCCAGCCCTTCACTCTCTCATCTCCTAATCCCTCGCTTCACAGAGTGTGGCCCTCAGACCAGCTACATCAGCATCACCTGGGGGCTTGTCAGAGGCAGAACTCCCCTGCAGCCTAACAAGCTCCCCTGATTTATATGCATGATGTAGTCTGAGAAGCCCTATGCTAGCCCACGTGATTCTGTGTCTTCCATGATGCCTGTTTCATGCAATAGACTGCACATATACTTTGGCACTGGTGACACAAGGACGGCACCACTCTCTGCATTCCAGGGCAGACAGATATTTGCCCTTTTATATTCCTTTGGTCCTTTCTATAGAATCAGGGAAGTTCAGTTTACCCTCTTCAAAGGGAGTCCAACATCAAGAACTTTGAATAAAGTCTTCTGTTCAGCTCCTATCTGACAATCTTGCAGCTTAGAATCTTTCCTTCTCTGAGAAAATGGTTTCTAGCACCTGTTTCTGTGTTAACACACAATTGAATGGCTAATCCAGGTCTCAAGTCACCTGGGACACATGCCAAAGTACTTACTGCTGAAAGGGAATAAAATGCTGCTTTTCTTCATCATCCACCTTCCCATGTATGATATCAGTAATATCCATCACTAGGAAAAAGACAAACTTCATTAAAGAAACTAATTGCTTCATGCCTCAGTAAGTTACTATGGAAAAGGACAGTATCAGCAAACATAAAACACTGGAGGAAGAAAGGTACCAAGCAGGGACTTTTTTTTAGATTTCTTTGCCAATGGTGATTCCCAGTATGCCCAGCCCAGCGAAACAGTGACTCATGAGGTGCTGAGGAAGGGTTTTGGGTTTTACTGGATCAATTTTGCAGACTACCCACTTTTAAAACTCTACAAGATCAAGTTGCTAAATTCTTCTCCTTTTTTTTTTTTTTTAAAGATGAAGTCTTACTCTTTTGCTTAGGTTGGAGTGCAGTGGCGCAATCTTGGCTCACTGCAACCTCCACCTCCCCTGTTCAAGCAATTCTCCTGCCTCAGTCTCCCAAGTAGCTGGGACTACTACAGCGCATGCCACCATACCTGGCTAACTTTTGTATTTTTTTAGTATAGACAGGGTTTCACCATGCTGGCCAGGCTGATCTTGAACTCCCGACCTCAGGTGATCCGCCCGCCTCAGCCTCCCAAAGTGCTGAGATTACGGGGATTAGCCATCGTGCCCTGCCCGAGTTGCTAAATTCTTGAGAAATTTAGCATCAGGTTACTTTTTAGTAAGTCTGGAACCAAAGGTCCAGGAGCAGAATTGTGACATTTCCTTGATTGTTTTCGATCTATGAGCAACCAAAGTGTCAATGTAAGGCCCAAAATGTATTTCCTCAACTGAACAAACTACAGAGGAAGATGCTGGGACTTTTGGCAGGTTCTGGGGTTTGATGTAAGCCAAGGAGCCTCTCTGAAAGCATTTAGAAACAAACACAACATTGTCTTTGAAGAGTTAATTTCCTAGACAGGCAAACCACTTACTTCCCAGCGAGTATTTTATTCCACTAAAATCAATACACAGACCCAGACAGGGAGGATTCCAATAGTCACAACTTAGGTCCTACTGTGTATAAGACACCGTGTTGGGTACTAAGGGGGAAAGAAAGGAGCGTGGGCTAGGTGAGGACACAGAACCCATGCAAAGAAAACGGGCAGTGCCAGGCAGTAAATGCCGCGTGTCTGATGCTGACAATGACAACGTGATCCATCTCTTACTACCTCTGGGCCTTCTTCCCACCTTTCTTCCTCCTTTCCTCCTTCCCTCCCTCTCTCTATTTTCAAAATTGTGGTAAAACACACATAACATAACATGTACCATCTTGCCCATTTTAAAGTATACAGTTCAGTGGTATTAAGTGTATTCACATTATTGTGCAACCATCATCACCTTCCATCTCTAGAACTTTTTCATCTTCCCAAATGGAAACTCAATACCCATTAAACACTAACTCCCCATTCCTCCTCTCCAGCCGCTGGCACTCACCATTCTATGCTGTCTCTATGAATTTGACCACTCTAGGTGCCTCACGTAGGCGGGATCATACAATATCTGTCCTTTTGTGTCTGGCTTATTTACTTAGCGTAAAGTCCTCAAGGTTCATTTACGCCATATGTAGCATGTGTCAGAATTCCCTTCCTGTTTGAGTAATATTCCATTGTGCGTACACACCACAGTTTCTTTGTCTATTTATGCACTGGTGGACACCTAGTTACTTCCACCTTTTGCATATTGTGAATAATACTGCTACAAACATGGATGTACAAATATCTCCTCCAGACCTTGCTTTTGATTGTTTTGAAGCAGGGCAGCTGGATCATTTGCTAGTTCCATGTTTAATTTTTTGAGAAACTGCCATGCTGTTTTCCACAGCACTGCACTATTTCACATTTGTCTCTGGGTCTCTCTCGTACCTGCCACTCCAAAAGGTCTTCGGAGTCCACAGGTGTGCTTCTTGCCTTCCTTCAGCTCCATGTGGCCCACGCGGACAATCTGGCACACGAGGCTGACGCGGGGCCGGATGAGGTCCATGCTGCTGAGGTCCTAAAGGGGCAGAGAAAGTGCAAGAGGAGGTAGGGCTGGACCACTCTGTCCCCTGTGTCTCTTTTCTCTTTACCCTCTAGAACAAAATCCTGTTCAGACCTTATTTCTCAATGCTGAAATACCAGAATGACTCTCTTCTTCCCCATCTCCATCCAAGAGCTATTATGGCATCAGAGAACATGACTTTGTGCTTGTATAAACAAGTGCTTTTTTGTTCCCCGGTTCCTACTTCAAATTTACAAATCAGATCATAGTCCGTCGGAAGTCTCCAGTTCATCAGCTTAAGCAGGGTATTGAAAAAGCAGGGCCCTCATCATTGTGACTGTAAAACCTTCCTGGATGTATCTCAGTACAGGATGCATTTCAGCATCAAATGAAGTAAAAACCTGTGTAACATTGACATTTACTGGGTATCCACACAAGTCTGTGACATTTCATTTCCTCTTCAAAACAAGCCCGTGAGGCAACTATAAGACAGGCACTGCTTCATGGGATTATTCACCTGATTTATGAGAGGTCTCCATTGAGAGCTTATCAGTGTATACTGAATCATGACAGACGTGTCAATGAAATATCTATTTCTCTTGGTTCTATACTTGTCTGCTTTTTTTTTTTTTTTTTTTTTTTTTTTGACAAGGTCTCCCTATGTTATCAAAGCTGGCTTTGAATGTCTGGGCTCAAGGGATCCAACTGCCTCAGCCTCCCAAAGTACTGGGATTACAGACATGAGCCACCACGCCCGGCCATTATTTGTATTCTTAAGGATGGGTGAGTAAACCCAGGAATGAGCTGATATCTCTCATTCAATTCAACTTCAGAAAAAAAATAAATCACATCTCAAATTGGTTATATGAAACAGCTGCCCAAGCTCTCTTTACCAAAGCAAGAATCACTTTTAACATAATCATTCCAAATCCAGCCCCTGTAATGTAGTTAACTCAGGTCTCCAAGATATCCATCAATGATAACATCCACCCTGCATTTCTACTCTAGGTCTGCAAGGCTTCTGTTAATGGAAAAATAAAGACTCCAGGTGACTAGTTACATGTATTGTGGCACATTGACAGAGTAGTCCCCCCTGGTCTGTGATGAATATGCTCCGAGACCCCCGGTGGATACCTGAAACCAAAGACAGTACCGAACTCTATATGTGCTGTTTTTTTCCTATACATACATACTTATAAAGTTTTACCTTTTCACTTAAAGCAAGCACGCTTCTCTTTGGCATATCCGAGTTGGCAGCATCACTCCTCTTCTACTTTGAGGTCATTTTTCCTTTTTTAAATTCTTTAGTAGCGACAGGGTTTTACCATGTTGCACAGACTGGTCTCAAACTCCTGAGCTCAAGTGATCCTCCCACCTCAGCCTCCCAAAGTGCTGGAATTACAGGCCTGGGTCCCTGTGCCTGGATTGATTATCGTTTATTATCTGTCTTACCCACCAGGACAAAAACTGCTTTTTCCCCCTGATTTTTCATGGCTGTATCTCAAGTGTCTAAATCAGTGCCTGGCATTGAAGTACATGTCGAATAAATGGGTGGGTTATTCCTGCTGGGGGACTGATGATTTTTCCTTTAACCTTTTCATTTTGTATGTTTCCGACATATCCATTATGTGAATATGTTCATATCATAAACAAAGAGAATGACTAAACAGAAGGGAGGACTTACAGTAAACACTGCTTGGAGGTTATTGAGCTTCTCTATTTCCTTAGGCATCCCGTTACTGCCCCAACGAATGAGATAGTTCTCACTGGCAAAGGAAAACAAATTACTCTTAATGAGAGGCTAACAGGGGTTGGAGACGAGACAACCCCTAGTATAGACTTACAAAGGAAGGAGGAAGGGCCAGAAATGCTCAGTGAAATTCAACAGGCCAGTGTGAAAAGAGCTGAGTTGGGAACCGGGACCACACAGAGGGCCACCACCGGGTGTCCTGGCATTAGAGAAGCGTCCCTGCTGTGGCTCTGCAAGGCATGCCCCACACAGATACAGGACACCCACTGCTCCTGATGGGCACAGACACCGTAGAGCTTGTGGGATGCTGTAGTCTGGGTTGTCCTTCCATCTCAAAACCTTTGAATAGAAGTTTCAGCTTTGCTGAATTAATAATTTAATTTTAGGTGGGGCGCAGTGGCTCATGCTTGTAATCCCAGCACTTTGGGAGGCCGAAGCGGGTGGATCGCCTGAGGTCAGGAGTTCGAGACCAGGCTGGCCAACATGGTAAAAACCCGTCTCTACTAAAAATAAAAAAATTGGCGGGGCATGGTGGCAGGTGCCTGTAATCCCAGCTACTTGGGAGGCTGAGGCAGGAGAATCACTTGGACCTGGAAGACGGAGGCTGCAATGAGCTGAGATCGTGCCATTGCACTCCAGCCTGGAAGACAAGAGCTAAACTCCGTCTCAAAAAATAAAAAATAAAAAAAAGAATTTAATTTTATAACAGTCATTCCAAATCTATCCCCTGTAATTCACATTATGACATTAAAATATATATATATTTTAAAGAAACAATTGTAAGCAATTACTTTTAACTATCTTCTCAAAAATAAATTCTCCATTTTCTTAGCTGATAAACAGCAGTACCACTGGAGAGCTGAACAATGCCCACTGCACTCCTTAGAGTCTTAAAAAAAAGTTTTTTTTTAATAGACATTATTTTCTTAGAGCAGTTTTGGCTTTGCAGCAAAGTTGAGCTGAAAACACAGTCCCATAACATATTCTCTCCCCTCAGACACAACTTCCTTCGCTATCAACATTCTCCCGACCACAGTAGTAACATTGGTTAAAACTGATGAAGCTACACTGACACATCATTTACCCAAAGTCCACAGTTTACATAAGGGTTCCCTCTTGGTGTCCAACGTCCTGTGCATTTACACAAATTCATAATGACACACATCCACCACCATAGCATCATACAGAATAGTGTTGTTGCTCTAAAAATCCTCTGTGCTCTGCCTATTTATCCCTCCCTCACCTTCCCATGCAGCATTTTGAATTCTTTGTTCCCATCTCCAAGTCCTAATGAGTTTTATGTGATCTCTAAATCCCAGGGAGTATACAAACTGGCCATATTGTTCCAGTAGTGACATATGAAGGCTTCATAGCCCATATGATTTTACATTCTACTGCTTAGAAATCTTCCCGGCTTCCCTATTTTCTCTTCTCAAATCTGGCAAAAAGCTGCCTGGGTAGGGGTCAGGGGAAGGCTGGGTATCTTTGCTAGGTCAGCAGCAGGCGATCTAGGTCTCTGCTACCTGATAAAAGTGGACTGGTCTGGGTCATAGAGGGCCATAAACAACTCTGCATCTTCCCCGATGTTGCAGACAAAGTTCTTGAAGTTCACATAGAGGCCATAGGTGTGGATGGTACTGAAGATGGACTGGCCCCGCGAGTCGAGGTTCTGCAGGATTGACTGAACAAACATGGAACAGAGAAAAACATTTTGATTTTGGCAAATGGGAAATGTTGGCAAAAAAAAAAAAAAAAAAAAAAAATTAGCCTGCAAATGGCAGACAGCCTGGGCACAGCGGCTCATTCCTGTAATCCCAGTGCTACCAGAGGCCCAGGAGTTTGAGACCAGCCTGGACAACACAGCAAGCCTCTGTCCCTAAAAAATTTTTTTAAAAAAATTAGCTGTGCCTGTAGTCCCGGCCACCTGGGAACAGAGGAGGCTGCAGTGAGTGAGCTAGGATGGAGTCACTGAACTCCAGCCTGGGCAACAAAGTGAGACCCTGTCTCAATCCATCAGTTGATTAATCAATAAATAAAAAACAAAACACAGTCAGATAACACCCAAGAGGAAGTGCATTTGCTAAGAAAAAGTGTATGTAAGCAGATAAATGCAGTGAGCAAAATATAATCATTATAATTTCAGTGATCAAGACTATCCTGTTCAGGGCCTTGAACTCAAGACATTAAAAAAAAAATGCTGTCTAAAAGGGATAATAATTCTAGGGTTTTGGTAGCTCCAAGAAGTGCTTGTCTTATACAATAGCTTCTGAATGAAGCTCAAAAGCATGAACATCATGATCCATTATCCTGGATAGAGAAATAACTCTCATTAAAAACAAAATATCCCACTGGAAAGGCTTTATCTTCAGACATGGCTTGCCACTGGATTCACAACACAAGTATTATCATGACCGTGCTAAAGAAGTAAACACTACAAACCAACAAACCAAAGAAAACTGATACAAATCTTTACTCATCAGAACAGAAAGACTGAAAGAAAAACATACAGCAAAATTTCAATATGTTTGGGTCTGAGAAATCACAATATGAATAACTTTTTTTTTTTTTTTGAGACGGAGTCTCACTCTGTCGCCCAGGCTGGAGTGAAGTGGCATGATCTCGGCTCACAGCAAGCTCCGCCTCCTGGGTTCACGCCATTCTCCTGCCTCAGCCTCTCTTGCTTTGTTGCCCAGGCTGGAGTGCAGTGGTATGATCACAGTTCACTATAGCCTCAAATTCCCAGCTTCAAGTGATCCTCCTGCCTCGGCTTCCTGGATAGCTGGGACTACAGTCATGCACTACCATGCCCAGCTAATTTTTAAAAAAATTTTTTGTAGACATGGGGTCTCACTATATTGCTCTGTTGCCCAGTTGGTCTTGAACTCCCGGCCTCAAATGATCCACCCACCTTGGCCTCCCAAAGGGCTAGGATTACAGGCATGAGCCACCATGCACTGATTCTAATTTTTCTTTAATGTCCAATTATTACTTTCAAAGTCTTTCAAACACTTTATTTTAAAATATTATTTATTTTAGCCTGGGTGCAGTGGATCATGCCTGTAATCCCAGCGCTTTGGGAGGTTGAGGAGGATGGATCACCTGAGGTCAGGAGTTTGAGACTGGCCTGACCAACATTGTGAAACCCCGTCTCTACTAAAAATACAAAAATTGGCCAGGTTCGGTGGCTCGCACCTGTAATCCCAGCACTTTGGGAGAAGGAGGCGGGTGGATCACAAGGTCAGGAGTTTGAGACTAGCCTGGCCAATATGGTGAAACCCCGTCTCTACTAAAAAATACAAAAATTAGCTGAGTGTGGGTGTGGTGGTGGGCGCCTGTAGTCCCAGCTTCTCGGGAGGCTGAGGCAGGAGAATCGTTTGAACCTGGGAGGTGGAGGTTGCGGTGAGCCAAGATCGCGCCACTGCACTCCAGCCTGGGCAACAAGAGTGAAACTCTATCTCAAAAAGAAAGAAAGAAAGAAAGATAAATAAATAAAAACTATTTATTTTGAAATTGCAATATATGCAATGAATGCAAGAGATTACACATTTAAAAAGTCTCCCTCCCACCCAGTTTTCCTTCCCAGAGGACATCCATTAATAATTATTTCTTGTGTATTATTTCAGAGTTAGTCTATGTATATGCAAGCATAGATTTACATACATTTTTTGAAACACAAATAATAGCATTTTTATATATACCGTTATGGATCCTGACCTTTTCACTTAATACGTATCTTTGTGATCTTTCCATATCAGAACATATACACCTGCCTCATCCTTTCTGCTGTTTCACTTTTAAAATGGGGACAAAACTACAGAAGTAGTTTTGTTCTCAATGATTTCCCCTTCTTTCATTAAAAATCAAGGCAAAAATGGAACCTCAGTGGGCAGAATTTCACATTTGAGAAATTGTACCTTCTCTTCTTGGATCTTCTCCTCAATCCTTTTGGAGGCCACCTCATGGGCCTTGAAGAGGGCAATGGTGCTGGTTTCGTCGGGGTCTAGGATGTTCCCGTTGTCATCTCGCACCACCAGATCTAACCCCAGCATTCTGGAGAGAAAGGAGTGGTCAGCTGGTTCTCCTCACCAGGGGCAGACTTTTTACCGAGGAGTCCTCATCAAGGAGCCCAGAGGATCCATAGTTAGAAAGGGAGATGCTGGACAAGCCAAGGGAAGCACAGCTCAATGACTTTTCTCATTTCAGCTTGTGCCACCTTTCAACACTGTTACAAAACTCACAAGATGACGTGAGCCAAAGTCGTAGAAGGATATGTAAATATGGTCCATAGATCCTCAAGAGAAAAGTAAAATTGGCACTGATTCTGACTAAATTCCTCTGGCCAATGCTTCTTGCCTGTAATCTTCTGTTATTATGAAGAGGAACTATGAAATGAAGAAAATATAGCATATAAAATTAAGATTCAACCTGTGTTTAATAAACACCTCCTTTGGCCAGGCGCCGTGGCTCACATCTGTAATCCTAGAACTTTGGGAGGCCGAGACAGGAGGATTACTTGAGACCAGGAGGTCAAGACCAGCCTGGGCAACATGTTGAAACCCTATCTCTGCTAAAAATACAAAAATTAACCAAGTGTAGTGGCACATGTCTGTAGTCCCAACTACTTGGGGGGCTGAGGTGTGAGGATTGCTTGAGCCCAGGAAGTTGAAGATGCAATAAGCCAACATTGCACCACTGCACTCTAGCCTGTGTGAGAAAGCAAGACCTTGTCTGAAACAAATAAATACATACATACATACCTCCTATACACACTTTGCATACATTGATCATAACGCCATGAGGTAGGGTGGAGGTAATTGTTATTATTTCCATTTTATGAGTAAAGAAACAGACCAAGTGGGCGTGGTCTCACTGTTTATTACATTGCTATGAAAGACCAATGAACAATTATTTGAGGGCTTGCCTTGATTTCCTTAATTCATGGTCATAAAGGAGACGAGTGAAGTAAGTCTTGGCTTGCTGCTATCTCATACTCAGAGCATGGGCTCTGGTGTCATTTAGACCAGGATTTGAATCTTGGCTTGAATACTTGCTACCATTATGACCCTGGAGAATTTATTCAACTCTGCAAAACTTTGGTTTCTTCATCTGTATATATTCCTCACCCTTCGAGGTTATTGTGAGAATTTATTTATTTATTTACAGTTTTTTAGAGACAGCCTTAAACTCCTGGCCTCAAGCAATCCCTGTCTCAGCCTCCCAAGTAGCTGGAACTACAGGTTTACATCACCATGCTTAGCTAATTAAAAAAAAAAAAAATTGTAGAGATGGGGTCTCACTATGTTACCCAGGTTAGTCATGAACTCCTGGCTTCAAGTGAGCCTCCCACTTCAGCCTCCCAAAGTGCTGGGATTATAGGCATAAGCCATTGTACCTGGCCCTGTTGTGAGAATTTAATAAGACAATGCATGTACGGCACTTAATACAATATGTAGCATACAGTAAGCTCTCAGCTTAAGCATAAATGTTAGCTCTTGATATGGTTTGGATTTATGTTCCCACCCAAATCTCACATTCACCCCAGTGTTGGAAGTGGGGACTGGTGGGAGGTGACTGGATCATGGGGGTGGATCCTTCATAAATGGTTTAACACCATCCCTTTGGTGCTGTTCTTGTGATAGAGTTCTCATGAGAGCTGGTTGATCTCTCTTGCTCCTGCTCTGCTTCCCCTTCTGCTATGATTGTAAGTTTCCTGAGGCCTCCCCAAAGGCAGAAGCTGATATGCTGCCTGTGCAGCCAGCAGAACTATGAGCCAATTAAACTTCTTTCTTATAAATTACCCAGTCTCAGGTATTTCTTTATAGCAGTGTGAGAATGGACTAATACAGCTCTTACTGCAGCAACTGGTAGAAACAAACACCTGGCTGTGTGTGAAGTTGTAGCTCTGCGTGTTCTTGGGAATACCAAGGGCCGTATCGTGGGTGCAATCCCTCCCCTCAAGGCTTTTGTGCCCAAAGTGCACACAGAGGTAGAAAAAACTTTTGCTTAGGCTCAAGAAGTTGAGGACTGTGGTGGAATAGGATACTGCTATCCGAATACCCAGCATGCATTCCCGGCACTAAAGAGCAAGACTGCTCAGGGATAACGCTGAAATGTGCCAAGTCTTTGGGAAGAAAGCAAAAATGCCTCCTCTCCCTCCTCCCTGTTTTACAGTATCTCCATCAACTGATTTGATCTGGCAGGTTCCTTTCCATGGCAGCCAGACCCACAGGCCACCCAGACTCATGAACGATGGCCATGCTGGCTGCTCAGAGACTGGATCAGGAAGGCACTGACACAGCAGCTCCATTTCCTGAGCTACTTCCAAGAGCTGGAACGGGAAAGAAGTCATGTTCTGCTGTTTGCGGGGTGTGAACATCCTGTGCCAGAGATCACAGGACCTCCAGGCCAATGTCATGGCAACACACCAAATGACAGAAGTGTCCTAGTGTAATGGAGAGCTGCCTTACCCCACCTAATTGGCCTTTATTTATTTATTTATTTGAGATGGAGTCTCACTCTCACTCAGGCTGGAGTGCAGTGGTATGATCTTGGCTCACTGCAACCTGCATCTCCTGAGTTCCAGCGATTCTTGTGCCTCAGCCTCCTAAGTAGCTGGGATTACAGACATATGCCACCATGCCCAGCTAATTTTTATACTTTCAGTAGAGATGGGTTTTTGTCATGTTGGCCAGGTTGGTCTCGAACTCCTGACCTCTGGTGATCTGCCCACCTCAGCCTCCCAAAGTGCTGGGATTACAGGCATGAGTAACCTCATCTGGCCTAATTGGCCTTTTAATAAGTCCTCTGACACCACAAGCCTGGCAGTGCAGTCACTGTGGGTATGGTCTTCTGGGTGGTCAAGTAGTAGGGGAGGGTACTATTAATTCTTAACCCTAAGAAGGCAGCATTAGACATGGTGACAAAAGTCTTGGGTTCAAATTGAACCTTTCCCATTTATTATCTATGTGACTGGGAAGTAAATCACTTAAGCTCACTTGGTCTGTTTCTTTATCCATAAGATGCAAATAGTAACAGCTACGTCAACCCTATGTTTTAAGATTATAATCAAGTAAGGGATATGAAATGTGCATAGAAGGTGTTTCCTAAATACTGGTTGAATCTGAATCTTGCATGGCATGTTCACTTCAGCTACTTCAGAATATAGTTGTCACAGTCTATGACATTTAAATAAGTGGGATAATGATCTGTATTTTTATAGGTCTCTGAGGGATATCCAAGAATTCTGAGATTGGAAAAGAAGGGTAGAGGAGGAGGAAAAAAATCACATATGCACAAGTTGAAGAAATTTAGAATGAAACTAGATTCCAAGAGTTACCAATAACAACTAACCAAGGAACCACTTCTGCCTTTTAAAAAAGAGCTGGTCAGGAGGCAAAAATCCCAGGCCACCATCAATTTGGATATATGACTGAATCTCTCATTTTCCTAAAGGCAGTGATATCTGGAGCCTGCATATGTGCCTGAGTTAATCAGAAGATTAATGAAGTGATTAATGAACTCTGTAGAGGTGACTGTAGACATGATCAGCAGGCTACAAACATGTTTTACTACTCTGGCAAGTCCGCTTTTCATACTCTGTAGACAATGGTCCCGGTTAGGGGGAGATGAAGAGAAAGAAAGAGAATCAGTCTGGTATTGATTTAGAATCCACTGTTAAGAATAAAAATAGATACAGTCCCAACTATCTGAAAATGACAACTTCAGAGCTTGGTCATTTTCAGGGTATTTTTAGTTTAGTTTAGTTTGTGAGACAGGGACTCACTCTGTTGCCCAGGCTGGAGTGTAGGCATGTAATCATGGCTCACTGCAGCCTTGAACCTCCAGGCTCAAGTGATCCTCCTACCTTAGCCTCCCAACTAGGTGGGACGACCGGTGTGCGCCACCACACCCAGCCAATTTTCAAATATTTATTGTAGAGATGTGGCCTCGCTATGTTGCCTGGGCTGGTCTCAAACTACTGGGCTCAAGCGTTCCTCGAGCCTCATCCTCGCAAAGTACTGGGATTACAGGTGTGAGCCACTGTGCCTAGCCAGGTTTTTTGTTCTTGTTTTCTTTATTTGGAGTGGAGCAGCCTCAATCCAAGCCCCATCTTTCCTGGTCATCTGTCACCTTCATGGGATCAGAGATCCTGGAGTCTGGTCACGGAGGGAACTGTAACATTGTTTTCAACAAAATTAAATGTCTTCAAAGACAAAATGAGAGCAGTAAGCATTATTCTTTGGCAACTCTAAGATCAAAAGAATGCTGCAAACAATGTCATTAGCTTGAACGTGCCCACTGTTTGCCAGGTTTTCAGTGAAAAGTCATCCCTGGTTTACCCACCTGTTCCCATGATCAATTTTGGCTGTGACTTTCTTCTTGAGCTCTGCCAGTTCATCCTTGGGGAGCGTGCCAGACAGGATCTGGGACCGCCACTCAATCAGGCTGTACGTCATCTGCTGCAGCTGGCGGAAGAGGGTGAGCTTGTTGTTCTAAGATGAGAAATAAGATGGAGAAAAGATTCTTTAAAAAAGGTGTGACAGAGGATGGGAACATCCTTAATTTATTCATTTGTTTTTAACAGGAATGTCAGACAGATGAGAGGGAACATCTTTTGGCTGATTCTTTTTATTTATTTATTTATTTTTGAGATGGAATCTCACTCTGTCACCCAGGCTGGAGTGCAGTGGCACAATCTTGGCTCACTGCAATCTCCGCCTCCCAGGTTCAAGTGATTCTCCTGCCTCAGCCTCCCCAGGAGCTCAGATTATAGGTGTGTGCCACCACACCTGGCTAATTTTTTTTTATTTTTAGTAGAGACGGGGTCTCATCATGTTGGCCAGGCTGGTCCCGAACTCCTGGTCTCAAGTGATCCACCCACCTTGGCCTCCAAAAGGGCTGGGATTATAGGCTTGAGCCACCATGCTGGCCTGGCCGATTCTTTCTTTCTTTCTTTTTTTTTTTTTTGAGATGGAGTCTTGCTCCTCTGTTGCCCAGGCTGGAGGGCAGTGGCACGATCTCAGGTCACTGCAACCTCCACCTCCTAGGTTCAAGCGAGTCTCCTGCCTCAGCCTCCCAAGTAGCTGGAACTACAGGCGCATGCCACCACACCCAGCTAATGTTTGCATTTTTAGTAGAGACGGGGTTTCATCATGTTGGCCAGGCTGGTCTCAAACTCTGATCTCAAGTGATCTGCCCGCCTTGGCCTCCCAAAATACTGGGATTACAGGCATGAACCACCGCCCCGGCCTGATTCTTTATAAGGTGTTATTTAATCAATCGAGTCATACAGTAACCTTCATGCCTCCAGTGATTTTAAGAAAATATGTTAATAGGAATGGCTTTGTCCTGAGCCATTTCTATACCCTCCCCTCTTGCAACTGTGGAAACTGGTGATTGTAGGGTGGACACTGGGTCATATATCATAAACATATCAAATCTTCCATGTACCCTAAAACTCTAGCCATGTCCCTCCTGGGTTTAAAGCCCTCCAGTGAGTTTCAATGTCCTCCAGACACAGTGGATCACACAAGAGATCTTTCTATATCTTGACTCTTCTGCACATTCCCAGCTGCATTTCATACCCAGTCTCCACCCCAACAATCTACGTTCCCTTCCATGCAAAGCCATGTCCCTTTCTCTCCAAGGCTCCAGATTCTCTCAATATGTTACTTCCTCTTTTGTCCTCTTTCTCCAAATCTACCCCCCAACCCGTATCCTTTTCTGACTCACACTACACTCTCTGCCAACTGGTAATTCTGACTTCTTCAGCCTCAACTTAGATGTCTCTACTTTGAAACTTCAACTTCAGGTTAGCAGTCCCACCCACAGTGCCAAGAATTTGCTCCCATGATAGCACGGAGAACCCTGGATTACACTGGCTCATCTGCCTCCCTGCTTAGCTGGTAGGCCCTCATAGGACAGAGAGCCTGTTCATTTGTGTGTCCCTAGTATACAGCTGGTACAAGTAGGCACTCTAGCAAATGTACTAAATGAGTGAATTATGAATGGAGAAATAATTATAATTTCAGAGATAAGAAATACTAAAAAATATAATTTTAAATATTAAAGTCCCCATTTCCCCAGACAATTGTTAGACCATTCACATGTTAAACTGTTAATCTTGGTTTCACTAGTAACTCACTGTAACCAAACTAAATTACCTTACAACTAACTAATCATTTGTTTTTCAACCATTTTCAAATCAAATACTTGACATCTAAGCCCTCACAACCTTCTAAATCAAGCTTGTCCAACCTGTGGCCCAATACAACTTCATAAACGTTCTTAAAACATCATCATATTTTTTTGCAATTTTTGTTTTTTAGCTCGTCAGCGATGATTTGTGTTAGTGTATCTCATTTGTGGCCCAAGACAATTCTTCTTCCAATGTGGCCTAGGGAAGCCAAAAGATTGGATAACCCTGATCTAAATGATTGACTGCTTCATTTTATTTTTTTTTAAGTCAATGAGCATCCACTGTGTGCTGGAAATAAAGTTTCTGCCCTCAAGGATCTAACATTCTAGAGAAGGAAAGACAGCAATAAGAAATTCAATATATACGCTATATATTGTATCATAATATATATACACACATGAGATAATTTCTGATGATGAAAAATGCAAGAAGAAAAATAAATAGGACAATACGATCTTGTGTATTTAGGGGAAGGATGTTACTTCAGGTACAGTGTTCAGAGAAAAGTCTTCTGTGTATCACTTTTGAGATGTTAGTTAAACAAAACCCCGTAGAACTCCACTCAATCCATATATATTATGAATCCATTTCGTCCTTTCTTTCTTTTTTTAAAACGGAGTTTTGCTCTTGTTGCCCAGGCTGGAGTGCAATGGCGCGATCTCAGCTCACTGCAACCTCTGCCTCCCGGGTTTAAGCGATTCTCCTGCCTCAGTCTCCCAAGTAGCTGGGATTACAGGCATGTGCCACCACGCCCAGCTAATTTAGCATTTTTGGTAGAGATGGGATTTCTCATGTTATTCAGGCTGGTCTCAAACTCCCGACCTCAGGTGATCCGCCCTCCTCAGCCTCCCAAAGTGTTGGGATTACAGGCATGAATCACTGCACCCGGCCCCATTTCTTTCTTCTTTATAGTTGAAAGTCATTATATAGTAATATAACCATATACTTCCGAAATTATAGGAAAACATTATTCTTATCTGCTATAAAAACAACGCACACAGGCTGGGCATGGTGGCTCATGTCTGTAATCCCAGCACTTTGAGAGGCCAAGGCAAGAGGATCACTTGAGCCTCAGAGTTTGAGACCAGCCTGGACAACACAGTGAGAACTTGTTTCTGTAAAATAAACCAAAAAACCCCAAAAAACAACGCACACACAGAGAGAGATGTTGGCACCTTTACAACAATCTTCTCTAGTGATGTCCTTCTATGACGATCCTAGGGACACAGATTCCTGGACCAGGTGTTGACTAGAAACAGGGCTGAAAACATCCAAAGTCCTCATTAACAAAGAATAAACTAGGAGGACAGAGGCCTCGGTGTAAAGTAGGGGGCAATGAACAAAACGGAGATTAGCAGAGTGTGATGAAACCCTAACAGAAGTTCAAAGTTCTGTGGCAACACAAAGCAAAGAGATGAATAACCCATTTATCTGTGATTGCAATGTGCTCTGTTAACACCGCTGACCTTAAAAAAACACAGAAAGCAAAGCCTGTTTAAAATTTTGAAACTACCTACATTTACTGCTTTTAGAATTTTCTGAATTGCCTCTTCCTCATCCCTCAGTCCTTAGCAAAACATAAAAATGAAGCTTTTAAAGATACTATTTTTAATGAGCAAAGGTAAAACCCTGCTTTCTTCCTTCAATCCTACCTAAAATGTTTCCAATTCATTTTCTTCAAAAGTGGAAAAAGAAGTGAGAAATTAAGCCGATCGGTTTTTGCCTTTCAAAATTGCTAGGCAGAAAGGGACCCTTTTTTTCTTTCTTGCAACGCATTTGTCCACTCTTAGTTACTCAAAATGTTTTCTAATGTTAAGATACTGCTTCTCATAATATGGTAAAGAAAGGGTTCAAAGGCTCCAGGGATGCTGTGTGTGGGACAGTGCTTTGTTTGGGGCACATGTGCACAAGTTCTTAGTCTCAATTATATTAGATGCTATTCGTGGCAATTTAATTATTGCCCATCCATACCAGCCCGGTCTGCCAAGTTCGTCCCCCAAGGAAGGATGAAGACAGTCATTCTTCTCTGATTCACTGTGCCAAGTGAATTCTGAATAGACAAGCTAGAACACACCAAAGGAAGCAATTTCCCCATTTACTTCAAGGAGATGGACTATGTTGCTACATTCCTAAGAGCATTCTAAGCAAGATGGTTCACATAATAGCTGGTCCCTGACACTTCATGGGTTTTGGGGGAAGCATATGAGGACAGGTGAAGCAAAAACTCACCAAAAGAGCATGGGCTGGCCGGGCGCAGTGGTTCACGCCTGTAATCCTAGCACTTGGGGAGGCGGAGGCAGGTAGATCACCTGAGGTCAGGAGTTTGAGACCAGCCTGGCCAACACGGTGAAACCCTGTCTCTACTAAAAACACAGAAATTAACTGCGTGTGGTGGCTGGTACCTATAATCCCAGCTACTCGAGAGGCTGAGGCAGGAGAGGCTGAGGCAGGAAAATTGCTTGAACCCGGGAGGCAGAGGTTGCCGTGAGCTGAGATCACGCCATTGTACTACAGTCTGGGTAACAAGAGAGAAACTCCATCTCAAAAAAAAAAAAAGAGCATGGGCTAAGCTCCTCTGAGGCTCTATTTTCTCCCCAGTTGCTCTCCTTCCAGCTCTTTCTCTCCTGAATCCCATACTGCCTAGGCCTGCCTATTCTAGAAGCCTTCTCGGTTACCTCTTGTCATCACTCACTTCAGCCTTTTCTGCATTATCAGCTACTGTCACACCATCCAAGAATTTCTGTGACCATCTCCACAAAAGACATCACAATCCTGGAACACAATAGGGACTCAAAAACAAACTTCGACACCTTAAATTTAAAATAACACTCTGTAATACTCTGCCTTCAATTTGAGTGAATGGCTCCACAAAATAAAGCAATCTAAATTTTTTTCAAGATAGCAAAGATATTCCTGCATTTGCTTAGAATTTCTCCCTCTTCTACTTGGAGATACCTGAGGCCTCCCTTTTTATAGTTTTAGTCCAAATATTTATAACATTTTTTTTTTTTAATGGAGTCTCGCTCTGTCACTGAAGCTGGAGTGCAGTAGTGCAATCTTGGCTCACAGCAACATCCACCTCCCGGGTTCAAACGATTCTCCTGCCTCAGCCTCTCAAGTAGCTGGGATCACAGGCGTATGCCAACACAATGAGATAATTTTTGTATTTTTAGTAGAGACAGGGTTTCGCCATGTTGGCCAGGTTGGTCTCGAACTCCTGACCTCAGGTGATCCTCCCGTCTCGGCCTCCTGATGTTTATAACTTTTTTTTTTCTTTTTTTAGAATGTCTGGAGATAAATACGAAGTCACAAGAAAAAATAGCCTTGCCTTCAATACTCACAGGAAAGCAGGAGTCATTCATTGAGTATTATAGAAATTTGAGGGGCCATTTAGATGATGGCCCATTGCACTGGGTGTCAGAAAACCTGGACTCTATTCTTCATTTTCCCAAGGAATGCAGACCACAGGGCTGGGTAGAACAATTTGTGCCTATAATCTCAGCACTCTGGGAGGCTGGGGTAGGAGGATTGCTTGAGCCTAGGAGTTTGAGACCCGTCTGGGCTAAAGACTCTGTCTCTACAAAATGGCAAGACTGTGTCTCTACAAAAAATAAAAAACTAGCCAGATGTGGTGGTGCACACCTGTGGTCCCAGCTACTGCGAAGGCTGAGGTGGGAGGATCGCTTGAGCCTGGGAGTTTGAGGCACCAGTGACCTGTGACTGCACCACTGCCCTCCTGCCTGGGTGGCACAGCGAGACCCTATCTCTGAAAACAAAAAACACAGAAAAACAATGCAGACCACGGTCAAAAACCCTTTCTCTGGTCTTCTACCATTTCGTGTATGAAAGAATTGACATTCACTCTGTTCACCAACCTTTCCTCTTCCATGCAGATTTTATGACTTAGAGGGAAACAGGCTTGGCTGAAAGTATGGGTGCTTGAAAGTATGGGCTGAAAGTATGGGCTACTCGAATTCTATCATTAACTTGCTATGTGGCTTTGGGCATGTTCCCTGTAGGGTAAATGCGCATGTAAAATAAAGAGACTGGCACTAAAATCCATTCCCAAGGATAAGCCTCTTTGAGTCTGTGACTGAGACATTAAACTCAATTACTCCTCCCAGGCAGCTTCCTGATTAACTGCATCTGACTCTGATCATCTCATTCGCTTGCACACTCAGTTGGCGCTGAATCAAATTTTCCCAGTGCTGAGCTCTTTGCAATCAATCTCATGCCTTTTCCACGAAGCTATAACACCTGGGTCCAGATGGGGTGTTTTGGTCCTTCTGTGTTCTTGAGCTGCACTGACTCCAGGGACCCTGGGAAGAAGAGAATTCCCACCGCCCCGAACACACTTCCTATCCATTCTAGTGCCTTTTCTCTCTGTCAGATAAAAGCGCAGTCTGACCAGCAAAGGTTTGATCTTTAAAGAAACCATTCAAGTTAAAGGCCATTTTTTGCCTCCTGAAGGAAAAGAAATCCTGACAGCCAGGCAACCAGGTCAGAGGAAATAAAAACTGGAAAAATACCCAAAGCACCTCCCAAGTCTGGTGCCTGTCAGTCAGTCCCACGCCACATCTTGGCTATCTTGTTAAAGCCACACTGAAGCAGGGCTTGCAACTCCCAGATAAGATGCCCTGACAAGAGGACAAAGTTTGCTATGGGAATTTTCTCTTCTTGGTAATAAGAAATAAGATGCTAGTTTCAAACCATGAGACCAGCTTAATTATGCTTCAGAGCTTACGTTCCAGCAGCCAGTAATAACCACTGGTTCAAAGAGATTAGAATCGAGTAGCTTTAAACTGCCTGGATATGCGATGATGGGAAGAAAGGGCCATTCAGTGTGTTCTGCAAGTTCCCCTGCCCCCCTCCCCATTATAGGCACTTTTTCTGTTCCTGAATTTTCCAGAACTATAGACAGCCACAGGGTTCTTTATTGCTGGCAAATTTTAAGTGAGGGGAGATCAAACTACATTTTAGCAATTAAATTCACTTGATTGGCTTGGCACGGTGGCTCACACTTGTATCCCAGCACTTTGGGAGGCCAAGGAGGGCAGATCACCTGAGATCAGGAGTTTAAGACCAGCCTGGCCAACGTGGTGAAACCCCTTCTCTACTGAAAATACAAAAATTAGCCAGGCGTGGTGTAATTCCAGCTACTCTGGAGACTGAGGCATGAGAATCACTTGAATCCAGGAGGCAGAGGTTGCAGTGAGCCAAGATCACACTATTGCACTCCAGCCTGGGCAAGAAGAGTGAAACTCTGTCTCAAAAAAATAATAACAATAAAAATAAATTCACTTGATTCAACACTATGCCTTAACTACCTTCTATCACCAAAAATGATCTTCTATCTCTTTTCCATAAGGAGTAGGATTAGATCCAGTCTTCCAAAGCCAGCCTGACTTCCAAACAGTCTGACTGATCACAATTCACTGAACCCTTTCTCCCATGAGAATATGAGGAATAGCACGAAACTAAATCTTAGGGTGAGATGGTGCACAGCATGTTTATGGCATCCAAACAGCTTGGAATTTCCAGGACAGTCCTGTATTTGAAACCTCTTGCCCTACTGTGTCCACGAATACACTGCAACTTTTCAGTTTCAAGATCAGATTTTTAGTTGAGAAAGTATGATCCTTTGACTTGAGATGTAGAATGGTTTATATTCAAAAAGTATAACTGAGTTGTTATTGAAAAGATAAAGTTAAACATTACACAAATCCGACCGTGTCTAAGTCACTGCATGGGCATCTGCCCTGATGCCACCTCAGCCGTGTGGAAGCAGGGAGAGGTGTTGACAGAAAGGAAAAGAGGCCAAAGATCAGCTCACTGGATCTGCTTTCCAAGGCTGGGAAAAGCGGCAGAGAACAGTGGATAGAAAACCTGAAGCCCACCGACCTGGTTAAGTCACTGCAGGGCTGGAGGGCGGCTAGACATTATCTACCCACCCCTTCTGCCGGAAGCTGGAAGACGAGGAATAACCACAGTAGGTGGGCAACTGCACCCTTACATGACCTCAAGGCAAATGTCACTAAATCTTCTAGTGTGAGCCAGCTCTTCTCTTACACTTCTCATTATCAATCAGCTCTTTCTAGGAGCAGAGTTGTGAGGGGTGAGTCAGGGGCTGTGAGGTATTGACAGTGTGACAGGTACTACCCTGGAGTTTTATACAGATTATCCCGCTGAATTCTTACAGTAAATTTGCAAGGCACATAGTACAAAAAAATCCCCACTTTAGAGAAGAAAAGAAAACTTAAGGAGATCAAGAGACTTGTCTTAGGCGGCAGGATCAGCTAGTAGCCTTCTGCATCCAAGTTCTTTCTGTTTTGGTTTGTTTATTTTCAGTAACTATTACTGGGTTTGTTATTTTTTCTGAATATAATAGTACATACCCAGTAAGGGAGAAGCCAGAACGTCAGAACTAGTCGGCCTGTCTGACTCCAATGTCCAAGGTCTTGGCACGTCACCAGGAGGCCTCCTTGATCACAATGTTCCCTCCTTTCCTGAACAACCACTGAAAACACACCCAGTGACCAGTTCCAACTGAGGCACAGCAGTACAGGGAAAGTCCACCAGAAACTGCTATATATTTGCAGTTTCTCTGTATTTTGGAATGACCTGGGCCTCCTGGACTTGAATTTAAACCAAGCAGGTTCTCTACGTATGGTGAGAAATTTAGCTTGGCTGCTGAGTGCTCAAGGCCACTCTTCCTAAGACGATTGTTTCAAAGGAAGCGGCCTTGGATAAGGGGCCATACAGAAGGGAGCTTCAGAGTCTCGGGCAGGCAGTCGGGTAAGAGGGACGCTATGCCAAGGCTTCTCAGGAGGAGGGTTTCCAGATGGCTACTGTTTCCAGCTAAGATAACATCAAAAGCACACGCTCCCATTGGCGGAGTCCTTGACGGTCTGTCAGCAACATAGATCACAGCCACTCTCTCTTTCCATACTCTCATAGTTCTACGCAGTCAACAAGGCAGCTTTTACAGCAGCTTTTGCAGAGGAACAACATCCAGCAGACTTGAAGTGTTCAAGTGACTTGCCCAAGGCCACAGAACTGGTTAGAACAGGACCTGCACAGGATACCCAGCTTCCCAATTCCTGGGCCAGCGTCTGTCTCCTAAAACCCACTTCCTCTCCTGAGCGTAAGGCCAACACCCACTAGGGAAGATAATACAAGAGAAAACAATAAAAATATACCTAAGGAACAGAGGGACCGTGGGGGGAGTCATCTCTTCTCTCCATTTTGGATAAGTGGGTTCACCTCTGTGCGGTATACACACTCCCCTCCCCTTTAAGACATATTTATGATTATTCTACATGGTTACCGTATAACTGCTAAAAATAAATCACAGCTAGGCAAATATTTTTCCTTTCTAGAATAATCACCAGTGTCTACATGGCTGGGCTTAATCTGGTTAGTGGATTGCATTTTCCCCTCATGTGAGACTGTGGATCCACAACGTACATTTCTGGTGAACTGAAACTGAAAAGAACAAGGACATGTACTATAGAAATATGGGATTTCTAAGACATCACAGGTATCTTTTTTTTTGGAGAAAGAGTCTTACTCTGTCACCCAGGCTGGAAAGCAGTGGTACAACCATGGGTCACTGCAGCTTCTAACACCCGAGCTCAAGCAATCCTCCCACCTCAGCCTTCTGAGTAGCCTATAGATTACAGGTATGGGCCACCATGCCCAGCTAATTTTTGAATTTTTGTAGAGATAGGGTCTTGCTATGTCACCCAGGCTGGCTTCAAACTGCTGGAATCAAACAGTCTCCCAGGCTTGCCCTCCCAAAAGGATGGGATTACAGGCGTGAGCCACTATGCTGGCCACAGGTGTCTTTAAAGACATCAAACAGAGTGCCTGGTGTGGTAATCTACAGGGCGAAATGCGAGAGAGAAATAATACAAGTATTGCTACATACTAGTAAAATCTATATTTATTTTTACATGGACTAAAGGAACTTACAGAATCAGAAAGCAAAAACATCAATAAAAGCGTACAGTGGGTAAAAGGAGACGGGACATGAAAACCAGAGATTTGCATTTTTACTTGTTTCCTAGTGAAACATAATATTGAGGTTTGCTACTCTGATACAGAAATGTTTCAGTAAGAAGTTCAGAAATTCTGCCTGAAGTGAACTGTCAATGCTTTAGGAAGGGACAGGGAAAAAAAAAAGGGAAAGTCAAAATTAATACTAGGACAGTGCAAAAATAATTGTGTGTTTTGCCATTTAAAGTAATGGTGAAAGTTGCAATTACTTTTGCACTAACTATAACAAATCTTAGTAGATTGTTCCTTACTGGATGAGCATGTATCAAAAGCAGAAGCAGGTTTCTCAGTGCTATCAACCAATTGAGAATTTGTACAATGAATGTCTTTTAGTCAATCAACAGTAGTTACAAGACATTTTAAATTATTCACAAATACCAAAATAATTATGTTATTAGATATCCAAATTAAAATGAGAAATGTGGTGCCCTCGAAGAGGGGATGGCTTTTTTTTTTTTTTTTAAACGGAGTCTCCCTCTGTCTCCCAGGCTGGAGTGCAGTGGCACAATCTCGGCTCACTGCAACCTCCGCCTCTCAGATTCAAGCGATTCTCCTGCCTCAGCCTCCTGAGTAGCTGGGACTACAGGCGCCTGCCACCATGCCCAGCTAATTTTTGTATTTTTGGTAGAGATGGGGTTTCACCATATTGGCCAGGCTGGTCTTGAATTCCTGTCCTTGTGATCCGCCCATCTTGGCCTCCCAAAGTGCTGGGATTACAGGCATGAGTCACCGCGCCTCGTTTTTTTTCCTTTTTTTAACCAAATTCTGCTACTACAACATGAAACTCTTCCATCAAGGAAATGCTCAACAAGACCTTATCACCTTTAACTACTAAGAGATTTTGGCAGCCAAAATATGTGAGTCCTTTCTTCATCCCCATTCACTTCTTTTTTTCTCTTGTTTTTTTGTGTTTTTTTTTTTTGAGATGGAGTTTCACTCTTGTCCCCCAGGCTGAAGTGCGATGGTATGATCTTGGCTCACTGCAACCTCTGCCTCCCCAGTTCAAGCGATTCTCCTGCCTCAGCCTCCCAAGTAGCTGGGATTACAGGCACGAGCTACTATGCCCAGCTAATTTTTGTATTTTTAGTAGAGAAGGGGTTTCACCATGTTGGGACAGGCTGGTTTCGAACTCATGACCTCAAGTGATCCGCCCTCCTCAGCCTCCCAAAATGCTGGGATTACAGGTGTGAGCCACTGCGCCCATTCACCTCTTTCTTCATTCTATTCAATGGTACAGCTGGCCCAATTACTTGTGGATGTGTAGAGGACATAGGTAATAAACTGGGCACACCAGTTGTGTTTTAACATGAAAAAAACTCGGCCTCACTCATACTCTCCACTCTCATACATCTTTTCTTTTTTTTTTTTTTTTGAGATGGAGTCTCGGTCTGTCGCCCAGGCTGGAGTGCAGTGGCGCGATCTGGGCTTACTGCAAGCTCCTCCTCCCAGGTTCAAGCCATTCTCCTGCCTCAGCCTCCCGAGTAGCTGGGACTACAGGCGCCTGCCACCTCGCCCGGCTAATTTTTTTGTATTTTTTAGTAGAGACAGGGTTTCACTGTGTTAGCCAGGATGGTCTCGATCTCCTGACCTCGTGATCTGCCCGTCTCTGCCTCCCAAAGTGCTGGGATTACAGGCTTGAGCCACCGTGCCCGGCCAACTCTCATACATCTTAAAAAAAAAAAAAAATAAATTAAAAAAAAAAAAACTCCTTTCCCAATACTGATTATCTAATGCATTTCAACACTCATCAATTTCCAGAAGGAACATGTTAAGGAACCAACCCATGTACATGCAATTCCTCATCCATCAACCTTGTTACATCCACCCAACTAACCAATCAATAAACCAGAACCAGAAAGTACTCTCAATATAAGTGCAAGATGATCGATGAAGGCCACGGAGCTGACAGTAGCATCTCCATCCTCCTTGTGATTTAGGAACTTAACGTGCATTCTCTCTTCAACTAAACATAAAGAGATCAAAAGATCACCTTTATTATGAAGCAGTGTACCCCAAGGGCCAGATGACGAGTTCAGCAGTAAGTGCTTCTACTGTCCAGAGGGAAACATTATAGATGGTTATGTTTAGAAAATACAATAGAAAGAAGAAAGTATCTAAACAAGGTCTTGAAGGATGACCAAGTAGAGAAATACCATGTGCTTTTCCACCAACGGGGTTGGTGATTTCTACTGCTGTGATTAACCAAGGGAAACAACAGCCCTGAATGAAAATGAAACAACTTCCATGAACTCTTAGAAGTTATGCCAAAATGAGCTTTTGATTATTGCCTTCAGTAGTTAAGATCTAGAGTGAGGTATTCCCAGTAACTTATTAGGATTGGCTTTTGAGAGTTAAAATGAATCAACACATGACTGAACAAAAATCGAGATAAACAAAGCCACATAAAGAAAAGAGGAAAGTTGCCAGGCCATCAAGTCTGGTCTACAACCTCCCTGAACCTGTACACACATCTAACGAGAGAATCAACATTTGCCATAGGAATTTCTGGTCAGCCACAGAAGGCTGGAACCCATTAACAGAGGCAAGATCCAGTGATGCAGAACTACAAGGGCTGCAGGCAAAGAAGCAACTTTAGAATAAACAATCTTTGTGGGTGGGGCGTAGCGGCTCACGCCCATAATCCCAACACTTTGGGAGGCCAAGACAGGTGGATCACTTGAGGTCAGGAGTTCAAGATCAGCCTGCCCAACATGGTAAAACCCCGTCTCTACTAAAATCAAACACAAAAAATTAGCCAGCCATGGTGGCTCACACCTGTAATCTCAACACTTTGGGAGGCCAAGACAGGTAGATCACTTGAGGTCAGGAGTTCAAGACCAGCCTGGCCAACATGGTAAAACCTAGTCTCTACTAAAAATACAAAAGAAAAAAAAAAAATTAGCTAAGCATGGTGGCACACGCCTGTAGTTCCAGCTACTTGGGAGGCTGAGGCAGAATTGCTTGAACTTGGGAGGCAGAGGTTACAGTGAGCCGATATTGTGCCACTGCACTCCAACCTGGGCAACAGAGCGAGACTCTGTCTCAAAAAATAAATAAATAAAATAAAAAATAAAAAGTCTTTGTGGATTCCAAAGTTAACATTAAGGAAAGAGCTTTCTACACTGGAGATGAGGCAGGCTTGCTGCGAACAGACTTTGAGCATCCTTGGTAGCTGTTCTCAGTTTGATCATGTTAAACGCTAGATTTACTTGGTTCTGATTCCTGTTTATCATGGAGAGGATGCACTGGCTCCTTGTAATTTCCCTGTGAACTGACACACTGTATTAGCATTCTGAGGTCAAACCAGTGTTGGGAGAAAGAATATTGTGAGTCTGCCAAAAAGGTGACTCTCAGACAACTAACACTATTCAAGTTTCTAAGTCTGTAAGGTATGTGGGCCAAGGTAAGGAATGTCATTCTCATGTGACTAAGCCCTGGAATATTGGCAAATTTCAGTTCACTGGTATACATGAAGAGGCTAAGAGCATGACTCAGGTTCCTTATTAACAAATTAATAATAATTGCCCCTACTTTATAGGAATGTTGTGAGGAGTCACTGCTTCTGGCACTTAGGAAAGACTGCAGAAGTGTTTGTGGTGGTGATTATCATTAGTACTTTCACAATCAGCATGTTTATCATTTGAGAAAAGACTGCTAGAATGATTACGCCCACTTACTCCACTACCCGCTATCTGTGACCCAGCTCTGGGGAAATGAGAATCTGCTGCTTATCAGCCTTTGTGTGATCCAGGGAAGATGCATCCCACTCCATGAAGTCAGCCAATAAGGAGCTGACACCCTGTAAAGGACCTACAGGCTGAGGACCCAGAGTGAACCTGGGGCTCCAAGCCACAAGGGGAAACTCACCACATAGAGCTTTCGCCAGATGACAGCCCATTCTCGCAGAGTGGACGTGAGCTCCTGCACCAGGGGGAGCTCGCCAGGAATCACGGTTTCATGCTGCCTGCAAAGAACCAAATGAGGGTCACTTTATTCCAGGCTGATCGGCACTGCTTTACTTGATGGGGATCAGACTCCCCAACGCGCAAGGATGAGAATGAAGCTGGTTGGGCATGAGGGCAGGAGTTGTGCAGGGGACTTTATCACATCCAAGCCTCTGGGAGAAGAGAGAGAATAAAACAGCACAGTCCTCAAAATGGGCTCAGTTCCTGCAACTGAACGAGCCTGCAGCCCAGCCTCGATCTCCCCAATTTGGATTTCTCCAGGAGGCTCAATTACTGAGCCAGGCTGGCTTCAGTGATTCTCAAAGATGGAAGCAAAATATGCAGCATTTTAGCTGGTACCACCAAGCAGCCGTTTCATTTGGGAGGCTGGATGGAAAGGTGTGTATGGCATGAGTGTCCTGGGGCTATGACTCCACCCAGAACCTGGTTGGGGCAGGGGCCAGGGTAGGGGTGCAGGACACGGAGGCAGCACCCCTTTCTGGGTAGTCCAGTGTTTTCTTATCATCTGCAGTTTCACAACATAGAAAACGTACACTTAACAAAATCCTTGCTTACTCACAGAAGACTCTCATAAAGGTAAGTATTATGTACTATGCTTATTCACATACATCCTCTCTGGCATTTTTATGATTAGCAAAAAGAAAAAAGGAGAAAGCAAGAGCAAGCAAACAAATGGGAATTGGTGGTAGGACTGCCAGGCTTAATGAGGAAAAATACAGGAGGCCTAGTTAAGTTTGAATTTCTGGTAGAGTAAGAAGATTTTTTAAGAATAAGTGTGACCCATGAAATATCCGGGAAATGCTTGCTATGAAAAACTACTTACTATTTGAATTGCCAATGTAACTGGGCATCCTGTACAACCCTAATTGGTGTGAATGTGCCTCCCCACCTACGTTTCCACCAACATGGTGGGCAGCAGTGGAGAGAGCCCATGGCCAACCGGAAAGAGGACTTCTCCAGCAGGGCAGGAGACCTGGTTTTTGGTCCTGGTTCTGCCACCAAAGAGCTGCATGGCTTTGAGGACATCTTGACCATTGTCTGTGAAATGATGGTGCTGTCATTTCTTGTTCCCTGTGCTGTATCTGGGAGTCTGGAGTGATTGAAGACCTCTGTGCTCTTAGGCGGGTCCTTCCTCTTTTTTTTTTTTTTTTTTTTTTTTTACTGTTTTGGAATTCTTTTGGACTCGACCCAGCAACAGTTTCAACGTGTTCTGATGATTGGTTGTTAGTCAGAATGAAAATAAGGCCCTTTGATTACAACACGGAAATTAGAATTGGTGACATACACCTGGGAGATAACTGTCCTGTAACAAGACTGTTCTCATTTAACTATGAGTTTTCTTATCCTGTCACTTCTTATGGAATCAAGAAGATGATGTTCCAAAGAAATGATGTTGCCCAATTATCAGAGGTCAGTGACAGACCAATGTTGCAACTACCTACGAATTTCCAGCGGTTTGCTATGTGAAGAGGCTTAAATTCCCATTTGTGACGCATTTTGGAATGAGTGGGTTTGAGGCCAACGCCTTGAAAGATACTACTCAAAAAATGAAAGGACAGGAGTCATCGGCTCCCACACAAAGTAAAACATGTGAACCTAATTTTAGCAGTGTTAATAAGGAGCAATTATCCACGAGTCACTGCAACAAAAACGCCTGTGTTCTAACATCCTCTCCTCCCTGAGGCACGGGAGCAAGTGGCACAAACTTGTCTGGGAACCAGTTTCATCAGTCCTGCTGTTGCATGGGTCCAAAAATGAGGAGCAATATCTGTTACCAATTTCACTACCTTTTGGATTTTTGGATAACATTACCTATACTGTGATATTTACACTTTTTAATGAGTTAATTTTAAGTGGAACTGTCATTCTAATTTTGTGAAATCAAGTTCATACAAAATAAAGCTTGCCAACAACAATAATAATAATAACAACAATAACAATAAAGAAATGATGGTGCTGAACTACAACTGGGAACACTCTTTCTAGCTGTGAGGCTGCATGGCTCTGTGACCCAGCTGTCCATTCTCTCCTCTCCATCAGCCCCAGGATTCCAGTCCTACCCCAGCCTCTCCTTACTGCCCCCAGAACTCTCCTGTCCAGAAACTCACCACCACCTAAGTGACCTCTCTCTCCCACTTGACTAAGTAGCTCACTCTTCTTAGCTGTCACGGAGGCAGTACTTCCCAGGACAAATGAGGTGGGCAAGATGAGGTGGGCAAGAAAAACAAATACCAAAACGTAGCAGATCGTTTCTGCAGGGCATATTTGCATACATTACCTCATTCAAATCTCATGACAAGCTCATGATCAAAGTAGGGCCAGATCGTTTTCCCCTAATATGCTGTGAAAAACCCAGGATCCCCTTGAGGCTAAATGACTCATCCAAGGCTCAGAGCTGGTAAATGCAGGCTGCCACTTAATCACCTATCTCTCAAGGATCCTAAATTGGGGGCTTCTCAGATCTTATCAGTCAGCATCCCAAATGTTCATGTGTGCAAATACACACACACACACACACACACGCAATCAGTGAACAGGTAATACAAATAATGTAGAGGCAAAAGCCCTCAGTTTGCTACTTCTGTGTTTAGTATTCTGGAGAAGTAATGCAAAGGAGGAATTACATCAGTGAAAAGTTTTTCTTCATTTCTCTCTCATAGGAGAAGTAGAACTGACAAGATGACAGAATTTTTTTGGGGGGGGGGACTGCCTCGCTCTGTCACCCAGGTTAGAGGGTAGTGGTACGATCTCAGCTCACTGTGAGCTCTGCCTCCTGGGCTGGAGTGATTCTCCTGCCTTAGCATTCCCAGTAGCTGGGATTACAGGCGCCCATCACCAAGCCCGGCTAACTTTTGTATTTTTAGTAGAGATAGGGTTTCACCATGTTGGCCAGGCTGGTTTCGAACTCCTGACCTCAAATGATCCACCCACCTCAGCCTCCCAAAGTGCTGGGATTACAGGCGTGAGCCACCACGCCCGGCCTGAGATGACAGAGCAATTAACATACATAAGGCATTAATGCCCTAAGATTATCATTAATGATAATGTTACATCTTCATCATTTTGGGGGAAACTTCCCAGCTTGGAACTTACCCCAGGTCTTCCACAGTTGCCTCTTTCAAATGGATATACGTTTCAGGGAAAATGCCCTACAGAGAAAAGAATTTTGGTTATATGGCCATAAAAACAAAACAAAAACAAAAGCCAAACAAAAACCACCTCAGCCCAAAGTAAACAGAATAAATGTGAACACCCAGGCAAGAGCTAAACTCCTGAGATCAGGTTTGCAGGACATTACTTATACTGGCTGGCTACCTCAACAAAAGCATGGTGGAAACATCAAAAAGGCAGAAATTAAAATTTGGGTTCAGAGAGCATAGGATATTTTGTGAATGAAGAGGCAAACATGCTGTGTCAGCTCAGAGATAACATAATGGGAAGGAGTGTAATTGTGAGCTCCTAAACCCCTCAGATGCTAGTTGCCATGAGATGCTTCCCATAAAGGGTTTCACATAAGGGGTGACATGGAAACTATGCAGTACTCAGTAGCCCATAAAATAAGTCATCCCTCAGAATATGCAAGGGATTGGTTCCAGAAACTCCCTTCCCACAAAGCATATACCCAAATACTCAAGTATGGCACGCAGCCCTGCACAACCTGCATGTACTTTTACACAGGTTTCATGTCCCAAGAATATTGTAATTATGATTTGCATTTGGCTAAAAAAAAAAATCCATGTGTAAGTGCTGCGGAGTTCAAACCCACATTTTTCACGGGTCAACTACATAGTGATTTTTCTAAAGTCGTTCCTCTCAGCACTCCCACTTAAACCAAATGCACTCAAAATCAATGGGTGTTAGTTACCTGGTTATTTTCAGCACCTCACAGTCTCAAACTGCTCTCCATTCTATATCCCTAAGAGGCAATTCTACATCAGCATTGTAACACTGCCCCTGGGGAACACTTAGGCCTGGAAAGACCTAAGAGAAAGAGGAGAAACTGGTGGACAGAAATCGGAGAACGGAGGACCAGATCTAACCAACAGGAAGCAAGTCCCAGATGTGAGTGTTCTTATGCGTACCAAAGCTTCTGCTGTTTACTGTGTGATATGTTCACGCACAGACAGAGGAGATGCCATCTGGAGACAGCAATGCTGATCTGTTTCAGGGTATCTTACATGGAGCTTATAGCTGGCACTGTTGGCTAACTGCTCCTAGCCCTATTCCTGGAAGAGTTGGCGTGAACTCCACGAACATGACACGTCACGGGTGGCCGATCATAAAGGTGGGAGGGGATGTCCGAGTGCCCGGGGGCATATATACCCACTGATCCTTACTCCACTCAGACAGGAAACCAGTGAACACTGACAGGGTTGTTCCTGTGTCCAGTTGCATGTGCTATATTTTCTGTACAATACTCTGCTTTCTCTCTTTTACTCCATTGCCAATAAAACAGGAAACAGCAAGAACATTTGAGATCAAGCTGCTCCTAGCACTAGTGATGACAGAGTGGATCCTGCACATGCTTTCCCACCAGACACAGAGCCCCAAAATAAAAAGACACCCCTTCTCCTCCTTGCTTTGAGAAGCGGGCAGACGTTGGGAACATGAGTGAGAAAGTATGACTCTAATTCCATTACTGATGAGACCAAGAACACACACAGATGCAAGGTGACAATGACCTCTTTCATTATGGAGGTGGGATTCAGAACCATTTTGGAAAACTGATCAAAAAATTGAAAACAAAAATTAAATGTGTGTCTCCTGTGGGGCACAGTAGACAGGACATTTTCTCAATGTGCCACCTCTCAGGTCAGGTGAGCTTGGCCAGGGAATTCTATAAGTATAAAAGATACATGCGTAGGCACACCATCTAAGTGAAAAAGAAGGAGATAAGCCTTCTGACTTTATTCATTCATGCATTCATTCATTTATTCATTCTTTGAGACAGTCTCACTCTGTCGCCCAGACTGGAGTACAGTGGCACAATTTCGGCTCACTGCAACCTCCGCCCCCCGGGCTCAAGCAATTCTCCTGCCTCAGCATCCCAAGTAGCTGGGATTACAGGCATGCACCACCATGCCCAGCTAATTTTTGTATTTTTAGTAGAGACAGGATTTCACCATATTAGCCAGGTTGGTCTTGAACTCTTGACCTCAAGTGATCTGCTCACCTCAGCCTACCAAAGTGCTGGGATTATAGGGGTGAGCCCCCGTGTCTGGTCTATTTAACTTTTTTAATGATCAAAACAGGGAACTGTCCTTCGCAGTGCCTGGCATGCAGCAGGCACTGAGTAAACATCTGCTGAATATAGCAATGAGGAAGGCGGGTGTTCAGTTCACAAACTGTGTGCGATTCCTCTGGGGCCTGATTTCTGCAGTTCGGAAGCTCTAGGCCTGTCCCTAGGATGCCTAAGGAACTGTGGGTGTTTCTTCTGCCTGCTGTGCCGCTGCACCATGGTAAATGATTTGTTGACTATCATCTCTGCGGGGAACCAAACTGGGATGTTGGGAATTAACCTTGAAGACATTACACTAAGTGAAATAGGCCAGTCACAAAAGGACAAATACTGTATGGCTCCACTTACACCTGGAGTAGTTAAATTCATAAAGACAGAAAGTACAATGGGGGTTCTGAGGAGTTTGCAGGGGATGGGGGACAATGGGGAGTTAGTATCTAAAAGGGACAGAATTTTAGTTTGGAAAGACGAAAGACTTCTGGAGATGGATGGTGTTGATGGTTGTACAACAATGAGCATGTACTTAGTGCCACTGAAATGTACACTTACAAATGGTTAAGATGGTAAGTTTTATGTTATATATATTTTTACCACAATAAAAAAAAGTCCAAAACTCATAAAAAAAAGCAGGAGTGGGGCAGGGGAGGTGCTGAGCAGAGATAAACTGTTTAGTTACAAGGATCCAATTCTGGAAGTCAAAAGTGAAATGTTACATTGCTACTACAAAAGAACGTCCTTGCTGAAGGTTTTTGAAATGAGAAGGTAAAGGACCAATTAAAATTTTCATGCGTTCACAATCTGGCGACTAGTCCCTCCTAATAAATGGAGAACATTCAAGTTAGAAGTATTCGGAAACATAAATGCACAGTGATGAATTCTGTGACATCTAAGCAGATCATAAGCAGACAATTCATACTGGGTGTTCAGACATGCTTGTTTTCATATTAAAAGAATATTTTAGGCAGGGCACACTGGATCATGCCTGTAATCCCAGCACTTCAGGAAGCCAAGACAAGAGGATCGCTTGAGCCCAGGAGTTCAAGACCAGCCTGGGCAACAAACTGAGACCACAAAAAATTAAAAAATTAGCACAGAATGGTGGCACATGCCAATGGTCCCAGCTACACAGGAGGCTGAGGCAGAAGGATTGCTTGAGCCCAGGAGGTCAAGGCTGCAGCGAACCACAATTACACCACTGTACTCCAGTCTGAGCAACAGACTGAGATCCTGTCTCAAATATATGTATGTATGTACGTGTGTATTATATTACCACTCTGTCATCTGTAGGCTTCACCTTTCCATGATGATACTTGGCAATTTACAGTCATAGAATTTCTCTGGTAAATTTGATGCTTATAGAATGTCTCCTATGCCATGACGGCACACAGAAAGTCAGAGTAAACCTAGGTCATGTGTTTCTGATTTACAGCCTATCTCTCAGTTCTGCTTTTCCTTGTTCCTTGTAAGCCACTCACTTGAGTAGAAAAATAAACGAATGATTTTCTAGATGTTGCCCTTATCCACACTCCCACAATTCCGCCAGGATCAATAATCAGTTTCAGAAAAGCACTTGGCTTCTTCGATTTGTAAAACCACTAGCTCCTTTTATCACTCTAAATGACTGAGTCAGCTTATAAATGACACCAAGAATTTCCATTAAAACATTAGGGCTTGCAAGTAGCTCTGCCCCCTAAAGATGGAGAAATGAGGGACAAAGCACAGGAGAGCATTTCTAATGAGCTGATCTCTTAATGAAGGGGTGTCAAAAGCAGAGCAGAATTCACAGCAACTGAATTTGAATTCCCTGTATTTTCCCTGGATCTCTCCACACGAAGGATATTTCGACTTAAAATAACCATCAAATAAATGCGTGGCCCTTGTCTGTGTCATCGTTTCATTGAATTAGAAAGTTTTTCTTTACTATCAAGAGAACAAAGAGAAACTCTCACTAAAAGATTTCTTCTAAAGGGTGAGATTTTAAGTTTAAACATTTTAAGCACTCCTTAATGAACACAAAAAAATTAAAAACATATCCAGAATTTATCATTTAGATCCTGGTGGGGCACCCTATCTATCTACCGTTCAAAGCCAACAACAATGGCACTATTAGCTAGATTGATTTTTACATACACAAGGCCCTCCATATCATGGGTTCAACCAACCGATGATTAAAAATATAGAAAAAAAAAAGTAAGCAGACATTTATTTCCTTGTCATTATTCCCTAAACAATATGGTATAATAACTATTTACATAGCATTTACATTGTATTAGGTATTATAAATAATCTAGACATGATTTAAAGTACACAGGAGGAAACGCAGAAGTTATATGCAAATACGACGCCATTTTGTATCAGGGACTTGAGCATCCATGGATTTCGGTATTGTGGGGATCCTGGAACCAATCCCCTGTGGAAATGAGGAATGACTGTATTAAAAAACCATAGGATACTTTGGAAAGCAAGGTCTTCCATGTTCAAAAGGATCCTTACATACTGTAGTCTGTGAAAAGGAAGACCTGATCTAGGACCTTGGTTGAATGTAATTGAATTTCCCAGTGAAAAATCAAGAGTTTCATTTGTTCCTTAAGTTCATCACATAATTTTGAGGATGGCTTTTTGTTTATTGTTTTTAAATTAACATTTTTTTAAAAAAAAAAGATTGGGAATTAAGTGACGTAAGTATTCTTACTGTTTAACAAATTTGGAACATCAAAATTGTTAGCTCTAATTGTGCTTTGAAATAACTACCACTTCCATAACCGTGAGTAAAATTAACACCAATATGGCTAAAAAATCAGGAGTGGCCATCATGAAGTACTCTGTGTCACTGTGGATCCCAGAAGAAAAGTTGTCACTTGAGTTCTATCATGTTCTCATTTATTCTGGCATGCCTGCTGTCTTGGACCCCTATTTGACGGCCCAGAGAAACTGAAGTCAGCAAGAGATTAAATGAAAATAATTTGGTTTGAAATAAAGACGTGTGACACAAGAATAACTGTGGGTAGAAAAGTTCATTCTCTGGCTTGGGGTGAGAAAAAAGGATCAAAATTGCGGGAGTTGCATTAAAAGCAAACATTCCTTTATTGTGCTAGATTAGTAAACTGTCAAAGTTAACAAAATGTGTATGTGCACACATACGTGTGCAAACACTGAGTGTGATTTAAGCATCAATAATGCAGAAGCAGTCCTGGTTTCTAATGAACTATACCTTGTAGAAGGGTGTTTTCCTGGGCCCTATACTCTTTGGAGAGTTGGGTGTGTAACATCAGCCTGTTTGTGCAGGATTACGTCTTTCTCATGCTGTCCGTGAAGAGTAAGAACCGTGGGTCTGGTTTTGTTTTTTCACTCCTCTTTTGATAAATTCTAAAACGTTTCTCTCATCCCTTTCCTAATTTGCTATTTGGCATGTGAACTAATTGTGAAATAATATGGCCCTATCAACTCTGCTCTTTCAAAAGGAAGTGCTGACATGTCATGCTGCCCCAGTGAGCAGTATCAAAGGAGAAGTGCTGACAAGACCTAAAAGAAACTGAGGGGGGTATTAACATAATTAATAGATTTTCTTTAGCCTGACGATTAGTAGTTCTGGCACCGGCAAAAGGATCCATTTAGTTCAGTATTTTTCAAACTGTGCCTTTGTTGCACAGTAAGAGATACATTCTTATGGCAACCAGTATTACATATGAAATACATAAAATATAATAAAAACAATACATTACAATAAATTATATATCTAAAATAAAAGTTTCACGAAACAGTACTTACCATTGCATCTCATGTTCTCTACTTTTCGGTTTCATTTTTTGGAAAAAATTGGTTATAATCCACCATATTGATTTCATAATGTATTACTGGGGTGTGAGGCTCACAATATGAAAACCACTCTTGTTCATCCAATTTACAATGAAGGAAAGGATCAAGCGGAAATGGGGAGATCCTTTAGTTTGGAATTGTAGCGTGGGAAGTCAAGGATAAAGGAAGAAGTGTGGGTCCACCCCTCCCTGAAAGAGAGATCCCACTAGAGCAATGAATGTGTCACCAACTTGCTTAACTTGAGGGAAAGGAAGTAAGAAGTCTTCCAGGACTCTCTCCTTGAATTCGCTGGTGGGAAATACAGTCAATGGGATTTACACTATTACATTTAGGCAGTGAGGTCAGAGAATTTGCTTTCAAATTCAAAGAAGAGCCAACAAACAGAAAGCAAACTAGGTCTAGAGACAGCAGAGAGCAGAGGAGAGGGTCACATAGCACAGTACAAAACTAGCGGACAGATTCCAAACGAAATAAAAAGTGGATGAGAAGTCATACCTTTTTAGATTTATTTTGGAGGGTATATCCTCTGTACCATCCTGTCAGAGCAAAAGAGAACACAAAATATTTTATGTTTTCTGGGATATCAGAAAGGTATTAGCAATATATACTCTCGTGTTCTATTAGCAATACTGAGAAGCAACAATTGACAGAGATGATTAACAGTACATTAGAAGATGAATGTTTTAGTTTATTACACAATAAAAATCTAACTGAATTTTAGAGCTGTATTCTCTTAATAACAATCGGATTTAAAATTCACGTAGAACCTAGCCTCATCTCTACTCCTTTGGAGGAAGAATAGAACAACAGCTTAAAAAAAAAAAAAAAAAAAAAACCAGGACAGCCCGTTTCTTATCACCCTAATACCTTACAGTCATTTAATAAATGTTTTTGCATGAATAAGTATGGACTTTCATTGTATACATGCTTTCTACATGTCGCCTTATACTATTAATTTTTGTTTTTTAATAACTTATATTTGCTGTAACTCTTCTGAGTTCCCAGGTTAAGAACCACCATTCTGGGAAAATTTTAAATTGAACTAGCATATCTTATGGAGACAAATATTTGCACTTTAAAAATAATCCAAATAATGAATAATAAAACGAAATTTGTGCACAATTCCTGGTAATGCTAAAAGCAACCCCCCCCCCCCCCACCTGGCCCCCCATAAAAAGATCTTATGTGTTTGCTTGCTGAGGCTTTAGGTAAAGGCTTTAACTTCTTTTTAGAAATTCTGGCCAGGCACGGTGGCTCACGCCTGTAATCCCAGCACTTTGAGAGGCTGAGGCAGGCGGATCGTGAGGTCAGGAGTTTAAGATCAGCCTGGCCAACATGGCGAAACCCCATATCTATTAAAAATATAAAAATTAGCCAGGCGTAGTGGTGCATGCCTGTAATCCCAGCTACTCAGGAGGCTGAGGCAGGAGAATCCCTTGCACCTGGGAGGCAGAGGTTGCAGTAAGCCGAGATCACACCACTGCACTGTAACCTAGGTGACAGAGTGAGACTCCATTTCCCAAAAAAAAAAAAAAAATTCCAATTAAGGCACACACCCCTACAGATATTTTCCAACCCTCAGTCTTCTAGAGAGTATACAATTCAATCTGTCCCTAAACAGATTTTTTATATTAACTATTTGCTGAACACCTACTATAGGAAGTTCACTGTGATAATTTCTCTCATTCCCCATGCCCATCAACTAAAGCATCAGTGTGGTCATCTTACCCAGGTAAACCTTGTGGTATTAGGTTCGTGCAAAAGTAATTGTGGTTTTTGCCACTAAAAGTAATGGCACACATATATAAGGTAGCCATACACACATAGTGAGTAGATGCAAACTGTAATTAAAACTCCAGGCATCTGCCAATAGGATCCTAGAACTCTCTTGTAATTTGTTCTACATGAAATCAACCAGAAAATAGACACATACTCTATTTCATACATGTTACAAGTAGAAAACTGAATTTACCTTCTTTGGGCATATATTCAATAATAGTTTCGCAAATATTATTGTAAAAGTAATATTTCACAAATATTTTAAACTGTGGCATTCAGACATTGAAAGGATTTGCTACGTTTTACAGGGAGGCGTGGGGTACTATGCTGTGGAATTGTGGCTTGCATCGAGGCACATGGCTGAGAAAAAGATATCTAAATAGGGAACACTTCCCCCGATTTAGGATGCCAAGTGTAAGAGATTCAGGAATAAGAAGGATACTAAGCTAAGCATTGCTCCCCAGGTCTCAAGGTCTGTACCTAAGTGTATATACTTGCTTGGTTGTATGAAAACGTGAAAATGGGCTTTTGCATAACTAAATGGCTTCGAATTCACCCTAGGACAAGAGTGGAGCGCGAGGGGAGCAGGCTGAGAAACAAGATATTCATCTTTTCCAAGTAGTTTTCATAGTTCTGTGCTGTCAAAGCCAAGCTGTCACAATACAAACTTCATTCCACTTTCAAAGAAGAATTTATCTATATTTTTGTAAACAGTATTTTGCACAGCCATTCATCACGGAGTTATGCTTCCTAAGCCTGTCACTGTTGAAAAAACTTTTTTTTTTTAATCTCCTATGTCTTCTCTAGAATTGTGGTATGTGTATAAGCCCTATCTAAAGGCACAAAATTATCATGCTGAATTTGTAAACATGAATGTTCATTTTCCTTGTATCACGCATAAGAGAACAGATCTACCTCTGGAGCTTTAAGCATATACTGTCAGAACTCCATACATTCTATTTTAATAACTGCACAGAATATGGTAACAGTTCACGAGTATGTTCGCTCATTTCCACATTACATACCTGGGTTATCATACAAGCAAGAATCCAGTTTTCCAATTAATCCCGCGTATTTACAGTAAGACGATCATAATTAAATATAGTTTGCTATTAGGCTTAAGAAGGCATAATGCAAAGAGGCAGCTGCAATTGGTGGGTGGTGTGAACTGGTCAGCAGGATCTCAGATGCTTTCTTAAGTTATTCCACTATTAAAATAAAGGGAATGGTGTGGGGATAATGAGTCCAGAGGGCTACTCTTGTCCACATTTAGGGGAAGTAACAGTTGCAAAAAGCAAGTTCATAGCAACCATGGCGAACACCAACTTATTCTAGGCTGAGGGTTGCTCTTTCAGGAGGCTCACAAGTCATTTCTGCTTTCTTGGGATTGCTCTAATCCAGAATGAAAATCTGTCCTCTCCAATTGAAAATAACAGAGAGTTGCTAATTCCACTGTCAAAATTATTTACTTTGTATCTGGCTTCTCAAGTAATCTCCATGAGTCAGGACTCTCATCTGCTCCATTTCACTTCACCTATCCAAATGTCTCTCTGGCTGCTGCACACTTTCTGTCCAACAGATCCCTTACCTGATTCTTCTCCTGGCTACATGCAGTCATTCTACAAATCTTTATTAAGCACTAATTAAGAACCAGGATGTAGTGGAAAGCAAGAGCTCACATGAAGATTATTACACTCTAATGTTAAAAATATACACAAGTAGGATGAGCTGAGATAACGACAGTGCGAAGAGGAAGAAGTGCTCAAGGAAAGTAACATGGCAGAGAATGGTTGGTAACATGGCACATTATTTTAAATATGGTGATTGAGGACAGATTACTCTAAGAAGCTAACGGGAATGAGCCATTAACAGATCTGGGCAAAAAAACTTCCAGACAGAAACAAATCAAGCGAGGAAGCTGCGAGGCAAGAGTAAGCCTGAAGTTCAAAGACAGAAGAAAAACGGCACGGCCAGAGTTCAGCGCAAGAGACTGAGATGGGGAGAGGCAATAAGAAGGTAGTTAGAGGAGGCCTGGTTCTCAACTCTGGGCACCGAGGAGATCCACCAGGAACTTTTACAAATACTGATGCCTGGGCCACACCACCAAATATTCTGATTTAACTGGACTGGGGTGAGGCCCAGACTTAATGCTTCTAAAAAGGTAATAATACTGATGTGTAGCCAAGATTAATTACCAGACATAGGTATTATATGCCATGGAGAAAATTCAAGTTTTATTCTAAGTACAGCAGGAAGCATTGGAGGGTTTCAAATGTCATCATGCCTTATGCTTATGCTTCTTTTTTTTTTTTTTTTTTTTTTTTTTTGAGACAGTCCTGTCGCCCAGGCTGGAGTGCAGTGGTGTAATCTTGGCTCACTGCAACCTCCTCCTCCCAGCTTCAAGCAATTCTCACACTTCATCCTCCTCAGCAGCTGGGATTACAGAGCTGTGCCACCATGCCCAGCTAATTTCTTGTATTTTAAGTAGAGACAGGGTTTCACCATGTTGGCCAGACTGGTTTTGAACTCCTGATCTCAATTAATCCACCTGCCTCGGCCTCCCAAAGTGCTGGGATTATAGGCATGAGCCACTGTGCCTGGCTGCCTTAGGCTTTTAAAAGAGCATCTTTGCTACTACATGGGAATGGATTGTGGGATGTGAGGTGTAGTAGAAAGAGGAACACCAAAGGGGAGTGGTGGGTGCAGCAAAGAGGAGGAGAGACGAAAAAAAAAGCAGGATATATATATATATATATATATATATATATTTTTTTTTTTTTTTTTTTTTTTTTTCTTGTGGCAGGATCTCATTCTGTCACCCAGACTGGAGTGCAGTGGTGCAATCATGGCTCACTGCAACCTTCGCCACCCTGGCTCAATGGATTCTACCTCAGCACCCACCCCTGACCCCTGGTAGCTGGGACTACAGGCACATGCCACCACGCCCGGCTATTTTTTACATTTTTTATAGAGATGGCATCTCCCCATGTTGCCAGGCTGGTCTCGGACTCCTGGACTCAAGCGGTTCGCCTGCTTAGACCTCCCAAAGTGCTAGGATTATAGGCGTGAGCCACCACACCCAGGCACATCATATATATGAATCAACAGGCGTTGCTCACGACTTTGCTGCGGGTGGCCATGAATGGGGGAGTAAAGGCAAATTCTCAAAGGTATTTGTATCTTGGGCTTAAGCAAATAGGAGGACGGTAGTCTTTGGTATACGAAGATCTAAGAAAGGAAAAACTTGCGGAATGGGAATCAGGACAGAATCAGGAGATGGATCCTGGCCCTTCTGCTCTCCTTTCTGGGCAGCTGAGTCCTGAGCCATGGGGTGGAGCAGAGTGACTTGGGTATTTGCAATGGGGGAGGCTGCACATCCGCAGAGGGGTCCAGACTGGCTTGGCATGTCAGAGCCCCGGGGGAACGAGCTGGGTATCCATGTAAGGGAGCAAACGGGGTGTCAGAGCCTAAGTGAGGTGAGGGGTATCCGCACACAGGACTTGGGGGTGGTGCACTGGCCTTGGATATCAGAGCAAAAACGGGGTGAGGGGGGGTGTTCCCATGGGAGACAGCATGCTAATGAGGATGAGTGATCAGTTACATACAAGGAAACTGATCAAATAGCTACATCTATTAAAAATATGGGAAGCTAGGTTTCTTACTATTATAGAATGGAGTTATAAGCCCCAGAAGGGAAAAATCTCAAATGAACCCTGTGCTGCCGGATTGGGATTGAAGGCATCCATGTGAATTCATGACTTTTTATACACGTGGATCAGTCAAAATGAACAGGTATTAATCTATAAGTATACAAATGCATACTACCCCTAGTTGAATTACCTAGTTAGTTCCTATTTTTCTGTCCCCAGGACAGATGGTAAAGGGAGCTCTCAGAAAAAGAGCTATGTCACTAGGAAAGTGCAACCAGTCCCAAACTAGGGAGGGGGACAGACGGTCCCATGAGGAACGAATCCAAGAAAAAAAAAGGAACTGAGAAATGATCTTATCTGTCTGAACATATTAAAAGGCAGGCAACAGTTCTGTCAGCAACCTTGAGTATGAAATAGAGGTACGTTCACAGAGAATGAAGAAAAAAAGGAATTAGCTCTAGAAAAACATATTATTCAAGAAAGGAAATGTAATCAGGTAAATCCCACAGCCTCTGTTGCTTACACTACATAGCCATAATAACCCAAATCCTACGTGTTTAAAAAAAAACTCAGGAAGCAGAGGCAGGAGAATCGCTTGAACCTGGAGGTAGGGGATGCAGTGAGCTGAGATCACACCGCTGCACTCCAGCCTGGGAGATACAGCGAGACTCGGTCTCAAAAAACAAAAAAAAATTGTATCTATATTTGCTTTTCTAAGAGGGATTAATAGGCATCTGTATGGTTGGTGGGGTATACAGAAGAGTGAAATCCTTATCTTCCACAGTAAGAAATGAATTAAGAAATAAAGAGATTTATGCCACAAAAATTGGCTGAAAGAGTTGAAAGACTTCTGAAAAAGCTGAAACTCCTCAGAATTCAAGAGGAGTTAAAAAGGGTCTCCTGTTTTTCATTATAAACCTTGTAGAAATGGTCTTGATGTTTAAATTTATAAACATATATGACTGATAAAATTTTAAAAATATACAGCTGATAAGTCCTGGTAGGCCAGAACTAGGCAAAGGCAAAATTACAGGGATAGAAAACGGATGAGTAGTTGCCAAGTACTCAGGGTGGCATGGGGATGACTGAAAAGGGACACGGGAGAACTTCGGGGCTGACAGAATGGTTTTGTAGCTTGACCATGGTTGTGTTTCATGATTGCATGCATTTGTCAAAGCCTGCAGAATTTTACACTACAATGGGTGAATTTTACTCCATGCAAATTATAACTCTAAAAAAAAGACACAGTGAGATACTATCCACCCACTGGAATGGCAAAGGTAAAAAGATGACTGCGCCAATCACTGGTTAGGAGATGGAGCAATTGGAACTCTCCTCCATTGCTGGTGGTTTCTTATAAAGTTAAACTTACACTTATCCTATGACCTGGCCACATCCTCGCTCTGATGCTTTATGAGAATGTTTATGAATGCTTTATTTTTAACAGTCAAAAGCTGGAACCCATCGAAATGTACATCAATGGGAGTATCAACAAACAGTGTTACATGTACATACTATATTATTTACTATAATATATAATATGTAATAAATTGATATTTGGCAATACACAGGAATAAACTACGGATGTGCAACATCATGGATGGACCTAAAAACCATTACAATAAGTGAAAGAGACCAAACACAAAAGACACATCTAATTCCACTGATATGACATTGACTCACAGGTAAAACTAACTCGCAGTGATCTAAACCAGATTGGTGGCTGTTTACTGAGGATGGGAACCGTGTGGATAAAGATACCAAGAATTTTCTGGGGTGAGGGAAATGTGTTTTATCTTGATCGGGAATGTTTAGGTATACAAGCTGCATTCATTTCATAAAACACACTGAACTGTAAACCTAAGATGAGTGCACGGTGTTGTATATAAATTTTACTGCAATTTTTTTAAATGTAAAAATTGACACTGTCCAGTGAATATTACTCTATAAAGTAACCACCTCAAAGTAACACAGAATTGCATTGCTGAAATATGACTGAATATTTTTGTTTGGAAATGTCTCTGAAACAAGTTTGAGTCATGTGTGAAAAAGCACAGAACTATTTCTCCATTACTTTACGTGGTATTGTGTCTTCCCAAAGACATTATTCATCTTAATTACTACTGCATGCTCCAAAATTCATTCTGAACAAGTTTTGCTATTTCCAGAAGTTCAATTGCAGATTGGAGATTCATCTCTCCAGTGAACAATTAGTTACAGATGTTAGGAAAGCAAAGTACTCAATGTCTCCGTGTCCTAAATCTTACTTAATAATGGAAAGAAAAAAATATATGTGTAAACACACAAGCATATAAACAAGAAAAGTAATTTCATATAGGGCTAAAAGTTATGAAGGAATAAAAGAGGCTAACCTGGGAAAGGCCAACTCCTGAGAATGAAGCTACTTTAGAAAACATGGTTAGAAAATTCTCTCTGGGCGTGGTGGCTCACATCTGTAATTCCAGCACTTTGGGAGGCTGAGGTGGGAGACCAGCCTGGGCAACATAGCCAAAACCATGACTCTACAAAAAACTAAAAATAAAATAACTAACCAGGTGAGGTGGCACACACTCATAGTCCTAGCTACTAGGGAAGCCAAGGTCAGAGGATCCCTTGAGCCCAGAAGTTGGAGGCTGCAGTCAGCTATGATTGCACCACTGCACTCTAGCCTGGGCAACAGAGTGAGATCCTGTCAAGAAAGACAGACAGAAGGACAAAGAGAGAGAGAGAGCGTGAGAGAGAGAGAAAGGAAGGAAGGAAGGAAGGAAGGAAGGAAGGAAGGAAGGAAGGAAGGAAGGAAGGAAGGAAGG